>NC_045444.1:30082751-30087751 GCF_002776525.5 Piliocolobus tephrosceles | reverse complement strand
AAAACAGGCCGGGCACAGTGGCTCATGCCTGTAATCCCAGCACTTTAGGAGGCCAAGGCAGGCGGATCACCTGAGGTCAGGAGTTCGAGACCAGCCTGGCCAACACATGGTGAAACCCCATCTCTACTAAAAATACAAAAGTTAACCGGGTGTGGTGGTGGGGACCTGTAATCCCAGCTACTCGGGAGGCTGAGGCAGGAGAATTGCTTGCACCAGGGAGGCAGAGGTTGCAATGAACTGAGGTCATGCCACTGCACTCCAGCCTGGGTGACAGAGCGAGACCTGGCTCAAAAACAAAACAAAACAAAAAAAGCACCATACTCAGAGCTGCTATAAGTAACATGCAGTTGTAAGCCACACACTTCTTTTCATGATTCTTATTTTAAAGATTGGAAAGTAGAATTCGTATTTGTTTGTTGTACTAATTCCAGTCGTATACCTGGAATTAATAAATGGTCCTAAGACACTAAGGCGTTACTTTCTTGCATTATTCTAAATCAGACTGTTGATTAGAGAGAATAATCCAAAGGTAAAATAGTCAGAAAATTTATTTTTATGTAGGTTTAAAAAGAGAAAGAGATTGATTTTTCTGAAGAGTTATAATTACATTCAGTATGTACCTTTTGTGCATTGAAATAATTTTAGATTTTCTGAAAAGCAAATATTGATGTAATTCAGCTCTCAAAACACTCGATGCCATGCCTTTCTTCCTAGTGTTTATGTAAAAGCAAGTCGTCAATTTTTGCTGCCTCAGAGCTATGACAAGTTCTTCTGTATTAGGTGGGCATTACTCATACACTCTTCCATAGTAGATCCAGTGGTATACCTGGAGTTAATACAATTTATTAATTAAGTACTAAGCTATGTTGCATTTATTGTATTAATTCAAGTGGTAATGCAATTCCAGTGGTAATACAATGTATTAATTCCAGGTGTACTTACCACTGGAATTTTACAATAAATACAACATAGCTTACTACTCAAGTCTATTATATGCCATCTAAAATAACTAATCAGAAAGGCTGTATGTCTGAAACACCCAAAAGTCACTCATCCTCTTTCTTAAAACATTAAAAGTTTTGGCAACTCTTCTGAATCCGAGTTGTGTGAGTCCTACACTGTACTAAGCTGGACATCTTAAGGGCTACACGTTTCAATATTTACACTGCCCCGACTCAGTTGGTAACCGCTAGCAAATCATCTCAGCCCAATTTTTGTCCTTTTCCTGAAGAAAGCTGAATTTGATTTCATGATCACTGTTTGCTGAAGAAGACAGTCCCATGAATGGTCCAAAGTAAGGCCAGCTCTCAAAACAGCCACCAACTCTGAGTCAAGGCATCCACCTTCATTCTAATCAGGAAGGGAAGATACAAAGTTTCAAGACCAGCCTTCACTTTGCACTGAATCTAACAAGGTCTTACTCTTAGCCACTTTCCACTACCTTTCAACCTAAAAGCCAAGAAAAGCAAGGATTTGGATTTTAAAGATGTACTTGTTATAGGTGTTCATGGGTTTTGTTAGCATTGTTGTTTTTTAGGGATGAGGGGTATTACTGGAGTGGAAGGGGGAGTTGTGTTGCTTTTAGTTTGTCATTTAGGATGTTAAAGTTAGTATGAGTTTCAGTTTGCATTTTAAAAATTAGAATGGTAATGAGCAAGGTGCCAGAAGGAAATAACAAAGCACATTTTCCTGAATAGCTCTCCCTGTCTTCTGTGTTCAGATTCCACTCTGACTTCCCAACCCGGCTTCCTCTCCCGCCTGCTCCCTTCTGAGGTGCAGTGTAGAAGTTCATTCTCAGGTTTCTCTCAGTTTGCAGGACGAGATGCTGCTGGCCAGGCCAAGGGCAGTTATGCCAGCTCAGTGTAGTGTGGCTTCCTTACCCCAGCGCGCGCAGGCTGAAAGCTTAGCCAGTTTCTCTTTCTGAGGCTGCTTCACGTCTTCTCAGGGATTTCCAAGGCACGGACTTTCATTTGCCTAAAACTCTCTTAAACTGCCTGACTAAAAAAATAAGGACCTAAGTATGACATAAGTGGTGCACCCACGCAGGATAATTAGGATTGATGTGCTCTTTTAGAGGCACCAGATCCTCAACCTCCCCTTACTAGTGGCATTTCTCACCTGCTCATGTGGTGCCCACCTGTGGCTTGCTGGCATTGCCACTGCCTGCAAGTGGGGAGATTTCCAAGTTCAAAATGAAGGCCTGATTTTACATGGTGAACACTGTAGGACTGTGTGGAGCTCTGTGAAGGAATTAAGGATGGCATGAAGTCCTAGTTTGTGTCACTGCTCCCTTGTTTATGTTCTTTCCTCGACTATTCCCACGCCCCCTCTCCAGATTTTGCATGGCTTTTATAGCCTCTAGTAATTATATCAGCAGCATGGAGTCTATTTTTATCTCTTCTGAATGTGTGCAACATAAATGTCAAAAACCATAAAGGCCCTTTTTAGCATGTACCTTGCATGCACAGTTTGAAAAGTGTGATGCAGCATTCAGAGAGATGTTGCATTTTGAGGTGAGACAGATGAAAAGTGGAAAACTCAATTTCACCACTTAGCTGCGTGAACTTTCAGTAAGTCCTTTATCATCTTGAACGTTTAGCATTTTCTTCTGTAAAATGGAATCCTGCTGCCTACCTCATAGGGTGGCAGCACGGAACCTAGTTTAGTGTCCGGGATGCCCCCTTTCCACAGCAGGTGCCCCCAAACTCCTAAGTTATATATTTCATGCTTAAATGTCATGACCTTTCAATGCCCTCTATTGCCCTTTATCAAACTTAGAAACAGAGTAAAAATAAAATATTACCAGCTCAACATGACTACTGTAAGTCACCATAGGATTGTCACAAAATTAGCATGTGAAAGAATGATACAGAACTCACTGTCACCAAAAACTGTCCCTAGACTTGGCTAACAATTATAGTAACACCTAGCATCTATTACTAAGCACTTTCTGGGAGCTGGTCTCTCTAGATGCTTTACACGTAACCTTCACAACCTCCCACTGACCCAGTGGATATTCTTGTCCTCCACTTAATAAAGGAAGACATGGAGGCAGGTAGGATAACTTACCAGAAGTCACAAGTTAGGCAGTTAGAGAGCTGGATTCAAATTTAAGCATCCTGATCCCAGAACCTACAGAAATATAAAATGTCTACCAGGCAGGAGCATTCACATGGCTGAGCTGCCCCAGCTTCTAGCAAAGTTGTTTCCTCTCTTTGCACTTCCTATTTGAAGTTGGGCCCTGAAAGAGGCCAGATGGGCCCGTCAGAAGGTCATGCAAAGCTGCAGTCCCTTACTCAGCTACGAGTTAGGGACCACCATGCTTTAAGGGGGGGCATGGCCTCAGCGTGTTCAGGTGGTCCAGTACCAGGGTACAGTTTTTATGGCTCATTAATTTATCTTTAATTGAAGATAAGTTGGGAGAATTTAGAGTTGTGAGAAAACGTGTTCTTTTCTAGTCAAAAATTCTCCTCTAGTTGTGATGAATGGACAAGATGGGAGTAACTGGGGGATGTGGTAAGGAATAATGATAAATAATAAAGAGCATATTTGTAGGCCCTAAACAAAATCTAGTGATGGAAGGAAGAACATATATAGGCATATTAGACATATGAGAAGTATCATAATACATTTGATGGGTAAGCTAATAAGAACCAATTATGCAAATTTTCTCTACATTTTTGTGAGCCACTTATTGATTACCCCAGTCATTTTTCCATTGCTACCACTGCATAAAGCAGAGGAAGCCAGTGCTGTCAGAACCCTCTTATTTATACAGTAAAGGCTATTACCGACCAAGTACTTAGCAACCAGAGAAATCGTGCATGTAAAATGGAACTGGGGCCTGAAGAACTTAGAATATGTCATTTAGAGAAATATGATCACTGCTATATACTAAAGTGCTCCAACTTTTAAAAAAAAACTTTAAAATCAGTTTACTGAAATTTACAGTTATTAAACTTAATTCTTTTTTTTTTTTTTTTTTTTTTTTTTTGAAACAGGGTCTCACTCTGTCACCCAGGCTGGAGTGCTGTGGCACGATCTCAGCTCACTGCAACCTCCACCTGTTGGATTCAAGCAATTCTCCCACCTCAGCCTCCCCAGTAGTTGGGGTTACAGGTGCACGCCACCATGCCCAGATAATTTTTGTAATTTTGGATGGTGATGGGGTTTCACCATGTTGGCCAGGCTGGTCTCAAACTCCTGACCTCAGGTGATCTGCCTGCCTCAGCCTCCCAAAGTGCTGGGATTAGAGGTATGAGCCACCGTGCCCGGCCAGTTCTTAGTCTTTCGTATGGTGCCCTTATGAGTCATCAAGCTCATATGTGGAAGTTTCTGAGAGAAGAAAAAAAAAAATGAGAGTAGATTAATGACTATTAAAAATACCCTGGGATCTAGGAATACCCATAGTAAAGAGCACCAGGCACTGGATAGATAATTGGTCTAAAGAGCCTGGACCTTGCTGAAGGTAATATACACATGTAACATGCTTTGTGAAAATGGAGTCCTGAAGACTAAAGGTATATCTTTTCCATATCGGCTAAGTGACTTAATTGCTCACTTACTAGGTTGAGAAAGGGGAGCAGAGGGGATGTGGAGAGGGAGAAAAGAAGGGAAGGAAGGAAGGAAGGAAGGAAGGAAGGAAGGAAGGAAGGAAGGAAGGGAGGAAGGGTGGAGGGAGGAAGGGAGGGAAGGAGAAAAGAAGGGAGGAAGGAAGGATGTGGAAGGATGGAAGTGGGGGAAAGGATGATTCAATATCCTTTGACTACTGACATATGGCCTATTTGGGGAAGTAGAAGATGGTGCATGGAGTCTCCTGAAAGCATCATATGAATGTTTGAAAATGTTATTGCCCACGCAGTGCCAGTGCGTTTAGGTATGTTTCAAGATAGGCGGGCTAACTCTGAACTAGGGATTCCCAAGTTTAACTGCCTTATGAAGGTTAGAATTTGAGCACTTAAGTTCAGAGAAGGAAGGAAGGGGGAGAGAGAAGAAGGGAG
>NC_045444.1:30065080-30075080 GCF_002776525.5 Piliocolobus tephrosceles | reverse complement strand
CTCCAGCCCCCCTACTTCGAGCCACATCTCTTCTGATGACCTATGACTCTATTTCCCCCTCAATGATTTCACTTCTCCCCATCCACTAAGATCTATTAAGATGAGCCACACCTCTTGCTACCTTGCTACCAGTTTTCCTCTGGAAGAGCTGTTCTTTCCCATTATTTCAGCTGACGGAGTAGAAGCATTACAGTACCTCCATGTAACATTACTTAGACCCAAGAATTATTATTGACATCAGTAAACTGCAGAAAACCAAGAAAGTCACCAAATAGGCCTGTTGGATTGACAAATATTTGAAAGCAATTATTTTTATGGATAGGCTAGAACTCCAGTCTCCTTTTCCATGGAAGCATGGAATGCCTTTTGCAAGAAAAATATTTCTTTAAGAGACAAGCTGTTGCTACTTCAGATGAAGGTATGGGTTCATGCTAAGGTTTCTGTGGGGAGGTGGTTTAATTTCATGGGACTACAATAGCTAAAAGTGTATTTCAGTTATATCTGTATCTTAGAAAAATGTACAGTTACAGACAAGGTTTAGGGTGGGGTAACTAAAACAATCAGAGAAAATTATTATAGTTTTTCTATTTCATGTTTATTTTTTACAGAACATTCCAACGTACTCTGGCAGTTACTGACTTTACACCTTTTATGGGCTTTGAAAGTTGTGTAACCTTTTCAGAGGAAGGTGATAGACACAATATCTATTTACACAAGGACACATTTCCCCTTTCTTTATATTCCGTTTATTCAAGGTTTTATTTCCAAGGTCTTATTACTATAAAACTTAAAGCTAGACAAGGTCTGCCCTCATGTCAGATAAAAAAAAAAATACCAAAACAATTTTGATGGCTCAGAAGCTTATTTTTTCATACTTCCAGGTCCTAAATAAATTACAGTTATTTTCACATTCCTCTTGAATATCCTTCAGGCATGATAATGAGCATATTTTTTCTGTAAAGCCACTTAATACTTTCCTTCTGATGATTTGTATAAGTTGTTGAATGATCGTGGATTCCAATAATTAGAGAGAGTCTTCTAAAATCTTTTTTTCCTTTTGACATATTGTTGGAAGACATATAGTCACTTGATGTATTTTTGAAGGCGTCTGTAATTGTTGGCAAGTAGTTGTACAATATATATAAAATTATTTGTGTATAGTAACTGTTTTGTGGGTCTACCCTCAGCATGCCATCATGCCAGGCTTGCTGATGAAGGTGCTATTAGACGTTTTAGCCATCAAAGGGCCTTATTGACTTGTGTTCTGGAGTATAGCTAAGTATTGTGTCCTTGGAGTGTAAGCATATTACAGATGTCGATAGAAAGTGAAGCTGAAAAAATTTCTAAAGGATAGAAATAACTACAGGCCGGGCGCGGTGGCTCAAGCCTGTAATCCCAGCACTTTGGGAGGCCGAGACGGGCGGATCACGAGGTCAGGAGTTCGAGACCATCCTGGCTAACACGGTGAAACCCCGTCTCTACTATAAAAATACAAAAAAAAGCTAGCCGCGCGAGGTGGCTGGCGCCTGTAGTCCCAGCTACTCGGGAGGCTGAGGCAGGAGAATGGCGTAAACCCGGGAGGCGGAGCTTGCAGTGAGCTGAGATCCGGCCACTGCACTCCAGCCCGAGGGACAGAGTGAGACTCCGTCTCAAAAAAAAAAAAAAAAAAAAAGAAATAACTACAAAAACTCACTAAATGAAAGGAGCGGTCAGGGGCATGTATGTTTGAAACATCAGTACAATGACTAGTTTCCTTTGGTAGGAGTTAAGTAAGGTAATCAAAACCATTATGAGTCCTAGATATACAGGAAAACCCGAATATGTTTACTTTTGTAAAAAAATAAACTGATGTCAAGTCTTTGGGAAATCATAAATTTCACTGAGAACATTGTGACCTAGAAATACCGTGTCTTCTTGAAAGAAACTGAATTTACTGTTACAAATTCTCCAACCAATATCTGTTTTTATGATAGCTTGACAAAGGAGGGTCCTTGCTTTTATTCTTATTTGCCATTATGTTTATATTTTTGATATTAAGGAAGAGGTTTGGAGGGGAGAATTACATATCTAAGATGTTATTACCTGCATGTTGGAGCTTATCCAGAACCTCAACAAATTTATGGAAATTTGAACCTTTATGAAAATCACCAGCTTACTGAAATTTGAAAGCCTCTCCCAGGTACCAGGGAACCTGCTAGTATTTCCAGAGGGAATGAGTGGCTGCCATCTTCCCAAGATGCTCCTGTAACCAAATAGTCGGAGGAGCCTCCGAACTGGCCTCTCTCCACTGCAACCATGGCATTGCAGAAATTCTGCTCTCATTTCATTTAATATGCATATTTTTTACATAGCTAATCTGAAATGGAAACATTTTTATCCCTATACTCAAAACTGCTTTTGTTTTATCAGCTGACATTTTACAACTCATTAATTTATAATGCGGGTTTAATGCCTTCGAATGTTCCTGGGATAAAAAATTAAAGTGGCCAAGCTAGTTTGTATAAAGGCTGACTATAGTATGTTAATAATAGTTATTTATAACAATGTTTTGTATTGCATAGCACATTCCATCTGAATATTGCAGAGTGGCATGGTCCCTTCTTCCTAGCATTAATTCAGTCATCTTGCATCCCCAAGTGATAAAGTTATTCCCATTTTTAAATAGAGAAATCAAGATTCATGCATTTCAGTGATACAAGTTCAAATTCAGAAGAAAATCTGTTTGAATTTGTCTTTGCCTTGTTGTATTTGTCACTAAGTCTCCATTATTAAATAAGAAATTGAACCTTGCATTTAGTCCTATGATCTTTACCCACCCAAGCACGGAGGTAACAAGGTAACTGTGATTAAAAAAAAAAAAAAAAAAGTCAATGATAAATCCCCCCTGGATGGGCAAGAGTCACTGGATGAAAATTATTGAAAAATAGCTGCATCTTTTCCTCAGTAACACATACTTGGAAATTGAAATTTGTGGGGAAGACAAGGAGGAATAAAGGCTAAGATTCAAGAGAAAAGTCTTAGAAGGTCTTCCCGACACTTGCCACCTGTAAAGACATTCTAAGAAAGCAGCCCCATAAGGCCTTTCCTCCACTGGCTCAAACATAAATGATCTCTAAGCATCTAAGCATAAGAGATTTAGGAAACCAAATGATTCATAAAATTCCAAAAGACTTTTTTTTTTTTTTTTTTTTAAGACAGGGTCTCATTCTGTTGCCCAGGCTGGAGTGCAGTGGTGTGATCATAGCTCACTACAGTCTCGACCTCCGAAACTCCAACAATCCTCTCACCTCAGCCTCCTGAGTAACTGGGACTATTGGCATGCAACACCATACCTTACTAATTTTTTATTTCTTGTAGAGGTGGGGTTTGGCCCAGGCTGATCACAAACTCCTGACCTCGAGAAATTCTCCCTGCTTGGCCTCCCAAAGTGTTGGGATTATAGGTGTGAGCCACCACACCTGGCCAAAAGAACTTATTTTAAATTTTAAGTCATATTACCAACAGAGACATTTTTAAAAGGAGGTTATATGGCTGTGTCACATCTAAGCTGAAGGATTAGGCGTGGTCTCTCTCATCATGGCCTTCCTACCTGAGGAAGCATTTGCAAATAAATTTCTAAATGAAGGGCCAACACAAAAATCGTGACTGGCACAAGTTCAAATCTTCCTTTTCCCTTGTAGCCACACACATTGTAGCACCAGAGAAAAGACAACACACACTGGAACAATGGTATTTCAGTAATTATACCAGTTACATCACCTTGCATTTCCATGTTACTGTTTTATACATCACACAGTGCCATTGCACGTACAACTTTGTAGGCTCCTATGACAACCTCATAAACAGGGAACCATTATCGTGATTTTTACTCATTTCTACCAAGTTTCCTTGGATGATAGGCCAAGGCCACACAGCTGGTTACACGCTGGTTCTGGGACAAGGCAAATCTTCAAACTCGTAATTCTGTGAACTGCCTCTTTATCTCTATTGTTTCCAAACTATTGCAGGAAACATGGGTGTATTGTTAGATTCTGGTAATTGATCAAATTGGTAGGCTTCTATAACTCAAATTAAGGGGATCCATGAAAGTAACAATCATCAAAACAATTTAAAATTAAGCAACAATCTCCATTTTTGTGGCATGAAAATCCCAAAAAGTCCCAGGGATTTCCATCCCTTTCTCTGGTCATTTGGGGTTTAAATTTAGATTGCATTCTGCACTGGGAATTTGTATTATTATGCATGTTTTTGTTTGGCTGTTGTACACCTAAAGACATGCTTTCTAGTACCAGCTTTGCCACCAAACCGGCTGTACGGCCTTTGACAAGTCATTTCACCTCACTGTGCTGTATTACCTCCTTTGTCAAGAGTTGACTTCAAGTGTCCTTCTGGAACTACAATTTTATGAATATATTTCTCGAAATAAATTGTAAGCATCCTGAGGTGAGAATGGCACCTCCTGCTATCTTCTGGATTTGCCACATTGTGGGTATTTAATAAATGTTTGATGATGGCATTGAACGATTTATTGGCCCACTTGAGTAGAGTTATAGGAAATCATTATTGACTGCCTTATTAGCAATTAACTGTCTATAAGCTGCATATGTAATTTTCCTTTATGTCAATAGAGTTTCTGCTTCTGGTGAAGATGAAATATTGCCCCTTCACATCAGTTCTTTTGTATGTTAATACATTAGCAACTGATATTTGTACTGTAACTGACAGAATAATTTAGAGAAAGCATATAAGTAGGAAAAGGGGTTAGTAAGGTAACATTGTATAGGGCATCTTCAAAACAACAGGTCTGCTATTTCAAATGTCAAGCTAATTATCAGCAATGTTTAAATGCTATGATAGGCCATTTTTGCAAATGCTGAAATTTTTCAGCAGGTATGGACATTATAAAAATGTCAAATTTTGCTACTATTCTATTACATGTCACCAGAACACAAAAATCTGAAAATAAGAGTTATATGTATAGGCAAGGAAGAGAAACCATTATTTGTTTTACATATGACTGTAAAATTAATTGGCATAGTGATATAATTTAGAGCATTGTTTGCTTGGAAGGAAGAATACAGAGGATTTAATATAATGTAATCTGGTGAAGTGAAAATAATGCTTATTATAGATAAACTATAAAGCCTTTTAAATATAGGCTTTTAGTAATGCATGTGGAGATATATCTTTCCAGACCCATTTGCTATAAAGCAAATTTAAGTATCAGCTTTATGCCCTTTGGTAACCCCATATTATACATACAGTTTTAGAGAAAATGAAACTTTAATATGATTCCACATAAAATGGTGAGCCATGCCAATAATTCTTATGCCCTTCATATGCAAATAGTTTTATCTTATCCATCAATTATCATGTAAACATAGTATCACATGGCAAATTTCCCTGTAATACAGTACAGTACCTGTATATAATTATGGGTGCATTTTGCCAATGCAACTGTTACACAGAATTGTAATTAATTCCTCTGAAGACTACTGTGAGAGTTTTGGATACTGATGCTGTTTTTGGACATTTATTACTGCTCTTTAGTTGGCTTTTTGCTATGCCTCAGAGACAGATGTAAAATTAGTGTCTATTTTGAGCCAGCAAACAGTACATCTTTCCTCTTGTTTATTGAATTGCAGAAAGGAATTCTTTGGGCTCCCACTTCTTTGTGGTTTTGAAGTAACCGTCTGTTTTTGTGCCAGCCATGTAGCTCCAATATATGTCTAAAATTTTGCTGAGACTCATGCAACGGGTGGCTTATTTGACCTGTAAGGACTGAATAGAACTTTGCTACATTATATGGGAACTTCCAGGCTTTCAAGTGCTGAATCAAAAGATATATATCATAAGTTCAAAAACAGACACTGGTCTAATATATTCTGCCCAACGAACCTCATTTAAAACCAGTATACATTGGTTATTATATAAAATTGAATCTCTTCTTTGCAGAGACAAAGCTACATTATTAAGCTCTCTTCTTCCAGTGGTGATGGTGGTGGGCAAAACATCAAAACGGGTCCAAATGGGAAAATCAGCCTATTTTTATTTCATAGTGTAAGTGGGGCTAAACCCGTCAAGTATTGGCCATTCTAGAGTAAGAATATTTTATGGTGAAAATTTCCACAGTACTCGTACTAGGCAAATCCACTGACTAGACATGAGGGAACATTTTAAAGGAAAATCCTGGGATTTAGAAGTCCGGGTATGGGGTAGGGATCAGGAAGTGCAAAGTCCATCTCAGTGCATTTAATTTTGATTGTCAGATGGTCAGCCAGAAAGAACAGAATGATATTACCTCATTTGAATTCAGATATAAAAACTATATTATAAATTGTTGTACCTGGATTTAAAAAGGGGTTGGGAGAGTGGCGCACCAGCATAATGGCGTATGGAAATGCATATCCTAGTTAACACAGTGCTAGAAAAGATGGCATACTGCCTCTGTAAGTGAATTTGACAGCAGTTATTTATTTAGTTTAAAAGTATTTACTACTATTTGTGAGCACAAACCCTAAAGGTTGTGAAGTATTGTTGGCCTGTGAAGGTGATGGATGCTGTACTCCTGACCCTATATGGTGAGACATGACTTCATTGCTTGTTTAGATTGTTCTGATATTTGGGACTCCTCAAGGGCTGTTCATAAATCATTTATCTCTCTTTTTTTTCCACAAGAAAATATTTCAATTGTACTGCTGCAGGAACACTCACGTGTCACACGGGATATTGTGGTCCATGCAGAAAAAGACCTTAAAAGGCATGTTTTTTTTTTTTTTTTCCAAGGATAAAGGCCTTTTAATGCCTGTCCAGCCTTAGATAATTTTATTCACTCCTTCTGGACCTTTCTTTATTCCTCCTGTGCCCAGAGATCAGTTTTTAGGAGGTGGGTTGAAAGCTTCCCAGGCCTTAGGAGCTTTTGTTGTAGCCCCCCCATTCCCACTCCCCCCCCCCAACTCAGCATTCTGAAAATTTGTAAAGAATCTTCTGCTTGTTGCTAAGAAATAGTTAAATCTCAGTCACCAGGAAAAAAAAAAAAAAAAAAAAAAAAGAAGCACATTATTGATTGTACTAAGGTATATCTGGACCACACAGCTAGAGCAGAGATGTTAGAATATCTCTCTTTTTGTAGATCTGAGGGCATTACCCAGCCTGAACTTGCCTAAGCCCTTGTGGTCACACCTCTTGAAAAGGTTTTGTTTCCCCCGTCAATTGGTATTCAAACCAGGTCAGCAGATTCTGTTTGCCCGGCTCCGCTGCCGTTTTCATTTTAATTTGCACCTGTTGTGCAGTTGTTCGGAAGGCAAGTGCAGACCCGCGGATTATACAAAGATCATATTATGAGCAGATATGCACGGTGTAATCTTTTTGTCCCCAGCCTCACATGACAAAAAAAATTCTCTCTCTTTTTGTTCCTTTTTTACTCCCTGGGAACCTGTCAAAGCAAACAGATATGACTGACTAAAATTTGTAACTAGACATGTTTCCAGAATTCTCCAAAAGCATTATGAACCTGACACACAATCCTTTTCATTTTTTTCCTCCTTTTCTGCCACTTTTGTATAATCCGATAGCTGGCAAGAGCCACTTGAGATAGCTCAGTTGATAACTTAGCGGAGGATTGCTTTATTAGGCGCAGAGAAATCAAAATGAACCTGAAAATTGTTTGCGCTTTTTTTTTTTCCACAGCCTTTTTTCCCCCCTTTCTCTCTCCCTCTTGTTCCCATGATGTCATGGTTCTAACTTGTTTTTTTGTGTGTGTTTCTGGAGAGTTGGGTTAACAGTTCTTGGCAATCCTGTGTGTGCGTAACGGCTGGTGTGTTTCTCTAGCTGAGCTAATGCCCCGTGTTTATTACTCTAATCTTTCTTGTCTGGTGGTAAAGTGGACAATTTATGTACTAGCATGTAGGCCGAGAGCCTGTGAGGGCTGACTAATTCAGAAACAGCCACCTTCAATTGAGTTCACAGACCTTATTTACAGGCTGTCTATTTTAAGAAAAGCTACTGAGCATTGCTGGGACTGAGGGCTGCAAAAGCAGCCCGCCGGTTCTTGTGAGTTATTTTAACATTTGTGTTGGTCTTGCCTGTGTCACTTTGAAATCTTCTGTAATTATGACACTCTGAAGACATCTCAATAGTAGTATTAATGGCCCAGAAGATATGGCTTTTCCTCATTTTCTGCTTAAAAGATTAGGATATAAATGGCCTTAGCACATGATGGTTGACATAGAAGCAAGAGTGAAAATTCAGATGGAGCAGGTTTGTGTATGTGTTTGTGTATTTGCGTGAATAGATGGACGTGTGCGTGTGCGTGTCTACTGTTTCTAGGGGAAAAACCACAGTTAATATAGTGAAGTCATCTCGTATTTATAGTACAACATTATATAGTAAATACTTCATGTCACTAAGCTAATAAAATTGTCAATTGTAGATCTATTTTATAAGTTTTTGTGGAGTATCAAAAGTACATATTGCAATATGTCTCTTTACATATGCAGTATAGGCGTAGTTTGTGTGTCTGTGTTTCTGTTGCTTTTTAGAATTTCCCATCGCTTTCAGGAAAAAAATTGTTTAAAATCAGAAAGAGCACCCAGCTATAATTGAAAAAGAATAAAAATGCTAAAACCTGAAGGATATTAATTATATTTTCCTGACATGGTTGAGTGATTCAGTTATGAAAATATTAATTATTTTCCATTTAAACAATTAGGGGTGGCTGATGTTTCTCAACAGAGTGTTTAGAGAGTGTGTTTTGTGCTTCTTCTGCAGTGGTGAACTATGACAATGTAGTGGACACAGGTTCTGAAACAGATGAGGAAGACAAGCTTCATATTGCTGAGGATGACGGTATTGCCAACCCTCTGGACCAGGAGACAAGTCCAGCTAGTGCGCCCAACCATGAGTCCTCCCCACACGTGAGCCAAGCTCTGTTGCCAAGAGAGGAAGAGGAAGATGAAATAAGGGAGAGTGGAGTGGAACACCCCTGGCACAACAACGAGATTCTACAAGCCTCTGTAGATGGTCCAGGTAAGTGTCTAAAATCACTTGGCCTCTTTCTATACCATCTTCACATCTTCAACTAATCTGTTCCACCTAGTAGATCACCCACAACCAAATAATTAAAATATTTCTTCCCATTGAGCCCTTGCAGAATAGAGATACCAAAGCTGGTGACAGATTACGAAGTGATAGTAATGTTATCACATTACAGCAGTTACATCTTAGGAAGGGATTATATTTCAGTTTTGATGCAAGTCAGATATGAACCACACTTTCAACACATAACATGAGGTATTTGCACCACATTTACAATGTGCAAATTATGTAACATGATCAAGATCTATACTTTCATGATAGGAAGTGGAAGCAAATGTAAAAACTCACAACATATATATATGTATATAATAATATTTTGTGTGGAAATTATGTAGCATTTCAAACCAAATAACTCTCAGTTTAATGTAGCTTCAGTGTCTGTCTGACATCTCCTATTGGAATTCAATCGTTTAATCATTCCCTTTTGTTAAGTGTGAAAGTGATTTCACACTTTTACCTGGTCAGGTAGCTTTCTTATTATTTATCGGCTAAGTACTTGATAATGATTCCTGCTGTTTGGTGGGACTCTTAAGGGAAGTAAAAATGGTCCCAGGCCAACTATAATAAAACTAAAGTAAATTACATTCAAACTAAAACTTCCGATGACCCTGTGCAAATGGGAAATGTCTTGGTCTAAAATTCACTTACGATGGAGAATCACTAAGGTATGAAATGTGTAACAAAATACAAGAAATCTTATTCCTGTGAACTTCCTCTGCTCATCTTTAGCTGGTCAAGTGGCCTGGAAAATGTGTTTAAATGACCTCTCTAATTCAGACCTCATGTCACCTTCATCCCTATTCCCAGGACCCACTGAGAGCTATCATCGTTTACCCCATCTTGTTTTTTCTTTAACAATATAAGCGACAAAAGCATTTCTATAAATAGGTGAAGTGGCTGGGAA
>NC_045444.1:30027580-30062580 GCF_002776525.5 Piliocolobus tephrosceles | reverse complement strand
GAGACTTTCAAATGGTCAATGATTACAATTGACAATATAATATTGCTATATATTAAACTTCTAAATGTTTAATGCAAAATGTCTCTCTGAAAATATTTTTTAAATAAAGGAGAATTCCTTGCTCAGGAATGAATCTAAAGTGGTTGTACAGCTTAAACAAATATCATTCAAATTTTCTGATTATTATGAGGAGTGGCATTAAATTAGCATCTAGGTATATCTGTGTATTTTACCTTAAGAGGATCATGATTTTTCAGTTCTGATGTCATAAACAGATTTGCTGCACTGCTTGTAAAATATATTTTATTTTATTTTTTCTGTAACATTTTCTAGAACCTGTTTTTCATGAAAGTAGATTAGAATATGATAAGCAAAGAATGACCAGGACAGATTTGGGAATGTGCAGAGTCCTATTTACAAAGTTTCCCTTGTTTTTTTTTTTTTGTTTTGTTTTGTTTTATTATTATACTTTAAGTTCTAGGGTACATGTGCATAACGTGCAGGTTTGTTACATATGTATACATGTGCCATGTTGGTGTGCTGCACCCATAGTTTCCCTTGTTTTAAGTAAAATGATTATCACAGAGAGATATTCATCCTGGAGCATATTTGGTCTCATTAGTATTGTCATAGTAAAAATACAATTTTTTAAACTTCATGTTTAATTTACTTGCGTAAGAGATTTTTAACTGTCAGTTATCCTGCTCTGTCCTCCTACGTCCTCTACAATCTGGTAAGCAGAAAATTTGAGAGTGCCCCTATTTTTCAAGTTCTCCCTTATTTTAAAATACTGCAATTTTTGATAGTGACCTTTAATAGTTCACGAATTTTTAACTTCAACATTATATATATATGCTCACCTTCATCAGAACACTGAGCTGTTGTTATATATGTTTCCCCAGAAAATGATTATGATTACCTACTGGGGCATAAATGATGATGAGGAGAAGACATTTATGGAGTGGTGGGGATAGGAATAAGGCAGGTATGTTTTAGAAGTTTATATCAAGCAGTGAAACAGGTATTGTTGTCACCTCTGGGATATTGGTTGTACAAACTGGGCATTCCCAGTTTTGATATGTAGAATTAGGTTTTCAAAAAGTATGCTTGCATAGGTTAGCACCATTATAGACCCCCAAGGGGAAAGAAAAGCATGAAAACAAAATGTGAAATTCTGACTTGCCACTAAGCATCCATAGTTTCCAGAGGCATAGCAGCCAGCATGCCTCTTCATGAGTACAAATACTTAGTTGCTTTTGACTCTTATTGAAAAAATAATATCTTTCCCCCGTTTGTCACTAGAACTGCCACCAGAAGAAAAGCCCTTCGTTTGCTCCAAATAAGCACTTCTGTTTTTCACAGCTTGCAGTAATGCTTAAAGTAAATAAGTTCTTGTGCAGCTAGCACTATTGGATTCATTCAATTGCCTGAACAAAGCTATTGTTTAGAGGTTTACAACAAGCCTTTTCTCTGCTTCCTTTAAAAGAATCTTCCTTGTTCCTGTGCTTGGCATGCTTAGTATAGTAAGCCTTTCTACAATTCTCAAATGCTAAAGATAATTTTCCCCCACAGAAGAGATGAAGGAAGACTATGACACTATGGGGCCAGAAGCCACGATCCAGACCACAATTAACAATGGTACAGGTGAGTTATGTTGGTCACGCTCAGATCACATTTGTCCTGTGTCATGTGGGTTTAGTGAGGCAGGGAAAGAAACACTGACCCATCCATTTGTATCTCCATGACTTAACAAGTAAGTCAGACTTTACAGGTCTCTGGTTTGGTTTCAAATCAAAATTTTCTACATTTTGGTATTTTACTAAGCAAGTGTATCTTTCATTCTCACACCCCTAATTTACTTGTGATGTTCAAGAATACTGAACTCTATGAATGGATCCTTTCAGTGCATGAGTTGGGTGAATCTCGAGTAGTAACTTTTATTTTAAAAGACTGCAAAAAATTATTTTAAAATTAGGATATGATATGCCTCTGCTAGCCACAGCTTGATATTAGTCATTGAGAATTCAAACAATATGGTGTAATTTAGACTGTAAAATGTTTTTTTCAGAAAGACAAATTTCCATGAACATTTCTCTCAATCATTAACCATCTGAGTTCCTTTAAATCCTTTCTTTACTTGTAATTCTCTGCATCCTTGAGCCCTTCTAAATAATTTTTTCCAGGCAGTTTTAGAGAAGAATTGACAAGTTTACTTATTTTTAATGAAGCTAAAAGATTGCAGTGGGAAGATAGTGAGCGGCGTTTTGTTTTATTCTGCTACTGTAATAGAATGGAGTTTCAGGACAACTGTGATATTCTATGTTTTTTCCCAAACACTGAATGTCATCTTCTCTCACATTCTTACATCACCAACACAAATTTACATGTTTATCTCTCTTTTCCTAGATGAGACTATTTTTTTTTCATGGGGGGGTGGGGACGGCGGTGTTTCCAACAGTCCTCTACACTACCATCACAAATATTGCATAGTGTCCACTATAAAATTATCTTCCAAAATAAAACAAAACAAAAAAAACACATAACTACTTCTACTCAACTCATCCATGAAAAAAAAAAGCTTGAAGTTTTATGAAATGTAAAAAACGGAGATAATCTTTATATCACCCTTATGTTGATACATACCATAATAAACTGCTTATGTTGTGTTTCTGTTTGAAATGTGCTTATTAATGACTTGAAAGCATGAATTCACTTTCCTGGGTATAAAAGAAGAGAAATAATAAAAACCTGTTGTCATTCTATTCATTCGAATAATGTCAATTTAAGGTATAAAAATAAAACTGTACAATATATGATTCTAGAAAAAGTATAGAATCAAGCCCCAATAAGCCTAATTTTTACACCCAGCCCTGACAATGACAAGATTGTAACCTTGGGCAAGCCAGTTTTCCTCTTTGGAACTCAGTTCCCACAACTGCAAAAAAAACGAGTAGATTAAACTAGTTTCTTGATAAGAATACTTCTAGTTTTAATATTTTATGTTGCACGGGCATTATCACCATGTAAAAAATAGAAACAAGATAAAATAACTTCATATTAAAACATAGTAATAAAGCGATATCATGAATTAGATACTTTCTATAATGTCCCAACTCACGGGATCAAAAATGGCTTCGAGTTCCTTTTAAAGATAAATGTTAAATTTCGGCCTCCAGCATAAATAAAAACTGATTTTTATTACCCTTGTAAGCACTTAAAGTGTCACAAAAGAAAATTTACCCACAAAGTAACAATTTACTAGTTGTTGTATACACCTAGAGTTTAAAGTGAAGTTAATAAAAATTGCTTCCATTCAGAAGGTTTAAGTCAATCTTGAATGTCTTTTCACCAGGCTTTAAAACTCCCTTTTTTCTCATAATACCTGCTGTACCTTGTAGTTCATATGTATTCAGTCAATAAATAAATCAATAAGTATTCATTGAGTGTATTCTATACAGTCACTCTTGTGTGCATATGAGGTGGAAGATGGGTCAGAAAGACTAAAACATGGTTATCATTTAATTTGAAAGATGAGACTAATACACCTGATAAAATAATGATGACGAATAAGTGAAAATATGTGATAAACCTGCAACAAATGGTAGGAGCCATAATTATTTAGTTTTTTGTTGTTTTGTTCTGATTTGTTTTGTTTTGTTTGAGACAGAGTCTCAAATTTTGTCACCCAGGCCTGAGTGCATTGGTGCAATCTCGGCTCACTACAACCTCTCCCAGGTTAAAGCGATTCTCCTGCCTCAGCCTCCCTAGTAGCTGGGATTTCAGGTACACACCACCATGCCCGGCTAATTTTTGAATTTATAGTAGAGACGGGGTTTCACCGTGTTGGCCAGGCTGGTCTCGAACTCATGACCTCATGTGATCCTCCCACCTTAGCCTCCCAAAATGCTGAGATTACAGGCATGTGCCACTGCGCCTGGCCCATAATTACTTGAATTACAGAAATGAGAGAGAGTCTATGGAATGGGCATTCACATCAGGTTTTGTGAAGGAGGTAGAATTCGAACTGAATACATTTTCAATAGTCATGGAGGAGTGAGGAAGGGCTTTCTAATTGAAGAGGAGTCTGTGAGCCAAGAAGGGAAAGTGTGACATCTATTCAGAGGATAGTGAGTAAAGGGTTTTGGCTGAATCAGAGAGTCCTAGGAGGCAATTTCTGGGAAATAAAGCTGGACATTTAAGTTAAAGCCAGATGGTGGAGAATATAAAGCACCAGACAGAAAAGTCTGGGTCATGTTATGCTACCATGATTTCTGTGGGTGAAAACTAGACTCTGAGAGAACAACTGGAAGTCATTGTAGCTATCCAGGTGTGAAGTGATAAAAATCGTGTCCTAAGGTGGAGACAGTGATGAAATTAGCAACCTGACTTCTTAACAAGCAATTGATTCTCTGAATGATGGAGGCAAAATGGCTTCAGAATTCCAGATCTGCATGTTTAGAATATAGCAGTACTTGCTATTTCTAGATTTACAGAAGAAGGATCTAATTTTGAGAAGATCTTGAACCAGCCTTTAGATATAAGTATTTTCATATAAAAGATATATAGATATGGGAATATGGGAATGTCCTTTGGAAATGAGGAATTGAAACCCAAGAAGTCAGGGCTGGAGACAGAGATTGAGACTTATGCAAATATACTCAGATCATGTTCAAGATCATATAGAACTATGAGATTTACGACTGAGTGTATTTGTTGAAGCAAGTAGAAAGCTGAGGCCAGGGCTCCTGGTGGGTGGGGAGGAAAATCAACGAAGATTTTCTTTTGAAAAAAAAAAAAAAAGATTATGACACAAGAGAAAAAAGTTAAACATTCAGAAGCAAAGAAAGAGAATTTCGTAAAGGTGAGAACTCAGTTAAAAGCTTCAAATAACTACCCTTGAAAGAAAGCTGAATAAATACACTGGACTTAGTTATTAGAAATTTACTAGTGATCTTCAGCTTACAACTCTGCCCTTTTAGAGAATAAGTACATATCAGTCTTCCTAGCTACAAGCTTACCACTTCTTCTCCCTGGCATCTCTTTGGATGCTAAATACATATGGTTTTAGAAATAATACATCTTTTCTTGTTGAAATTACATCTAAAAGACCATCTTCCTCTGCTCCCAAGTCCTACTCATCAAGATCCTGCTATTGGCTGAACGTCTTCTCTAACCATCCCACACTAGAATGTCTTCCTCCAATGAACCTGTGGGGTTTGGGCTGCTTTATTGCCATGGATCCTGGAATGGTCTCCGTCACAAAGTGTCTTTGAAGAAATGAGCCAGTGAATGGGAGAGAAACAGCACTTGGACTTCCCTTTTGTATTTTTAGGTTGACATATTTTTGACCCCTGGCCTGAAGTAACCAACCAGACATTTTCATGTCTCCATTATTCCACTCATCCAAACTTGAAAGCCTTAGTTACATTTGACTGTTCTCTGGCCCTTATGTCCTCCTCTATTTAGTCAGCCCGCATCTTTTCCTTAACAGTTTCCTCCATGTCCAAATTCCCTTCTTAGAATCCTGAATTGCCCCTTAGCACCTACAGGACATTCTTCAGTCCGATAATAAGTGCCATCCATTGTATACCAACGGCGGTCCATTCTTGTCAGACCAAATCCCTAGGTGATAACAAAAAAGAACCACATTTATACTAACCTCTGAATCTCTGCCCATGCTATCCCTTCAGACCCTAATCCCCCAACTCCTTTCTTCCAGTCATTCAAATTCTCCCCATCCTTCTGTTCTTCAAGTCCAGGTCACATTGGACTTGATGTGGTCAGCCTTGAACACCCCAAATGACAGCAATCTCTTCCTTTTCTAAATCCCACAACCCTGAGGTGTACACCGCTAACTTCAGTATGTTTAATTGTTCCTCTTTATATTGTTTGCCCTTATTTCATGGAGTCAGTTTCATGAAGACAAGAGGTTTCTTCAGCTTGAAAATGAGGGTGGATCATCCTGGTGTCTACCTCATTGGCTGACCTTGTTCTGTAGCCAGTAATTAAATAAATAATTACTGAGGTAATCAAATAAATAATGAAGCCAGGTGTGGTGGTCCGGCCCATAATCTCAGCTACTCAGGAGGTTGAGGCAGGAGGATGGCTTCAGTCCAGGAGTTGGAGGCTGCAGTGAGCCATAATCCACTGCACTCCAGCCTGGGTGACAGAGCAAGACCGTATCTCAAAAATAGTAATAGAGCAAGACCCTATCTCAAAAATAGTAATAATAAGAATGTATATGTTGATATTAGTAAGTGACTAAAAAAATGTTTGCCCTAAAGAAAGGGCTAGTCCATTTTGCCTCAACAAGCCCAGTTATAGCTGGGAGCATACATGGTAGATATTACGACTGGTGAAATGAATGAATGAGTCAATGAATGAATATTTGGTGCAGAAGAAATGGATTCTGATAAAGGAAGCCACAGTAGGGAAAACATTCTCTGTGAAGGTGACTAAGTCAGTATCTTTAGAGAGTGAAACCAGGATCTAAGCCCCGAAGGATTTTGCCTTGGTAAAGGCAAAGAAGAATAGCTTAGAGTATCACTACATTTTTTTTTTACAACAAAGTTAGATTAACTGAATGGCAAAATTGATCTGTAACACATAAAACAACACAAACCTGGATTTATATTAATAACTTTCCGCATTGCGTAAGTTCACCGGTTTTAATGTTTTTTTTTTAAAAAAAAAAGAAAGAAAATTGTAATGCTTTCACATGAAAGATAAAGAATACCTTTTAACAAAGAACCCTACAACTTTCAGATATTAATAGGATTTAAATTCAAAATGAAATTATTAGGTAAAATTTTTAAGAGTGTGTGAAAAAACCATTTTCTAAGAAGAATAGAGAAATGGAAAAACCTGGAAGCATTATAAACGTGAGTTTGCCTACGTGCTAGTAGTAACAAAGAGCTGTCTTAGGTGCATGGTGATCATTAGCATTAATGCAGTTCCACGTGTGTATCAAGATCCAAACAGGGCCCTGATGTTTCCTCTTTTAATGTGTGAAAGTTACGTTTACTCAGACAACCTAGTACCTCTAGTTATAAAGGGCTATTAATAACCACCTGCATCTGTGCTTCCTTTGCTAAGAGGGGGGAAAAAGTACCTTATATCCAGAAACTGGGCAAGGTCAATTTAGGCGTCAGTTCTTAATCTTACACAACACAATAAAATTCTTGTTTAAGAACTACCTGTATGCATTCTGATATAGTCATTAAACTCGTCTCCAGTATTCTAAGAATAATACATAAATTATTTCACATATGAGAGGCAATTGTTTTGGAAGACTCCAGATTCTAGACACCAATAACCTATATTTGAATTTTATCTCTACCAATTACTAGTTACATTAACTTGAGTATGTAATTGATAAGCCTTCATTTCTACATCGGTAAGGTGGAAATCATGATTCCTTAAGTACGAGGCCTCGCTGTGGGGATTAAATTGTATGTCAGTTTTATTTATTTATGTTTTAACTGTATTTTTATTTTCTTTCTGTTTCTTTTTTTATTTCAATAGGTTTTGGGGAACAGGTGATGTTTGGTTACATGAATAAGCTCTTTAAGTAGTGATTTCTGAGATTTCAGTACACCCATCACCCAAGCAGTGTACACCGTGCTGACATGTAGTTTTTTTATCCCTCATCACCCTCCCACCATTTCCCCAAAGTCCATTGTATCATTCTCATGGCATGCCATTTTTAAAGCACCCAGTACAACAACTAACATAGACTAGATGCTCACCCTGTTTTGTCAGGTTTTTTGTTTTGTTTTGTTTTGTTTTGAGATGAAGTCTCGCTCTTGTTGCCCAGGCTGGAGTGCAATGGCACGATCTCGGCTCACTGCAACCTCTGTCTCCTGGGTTCGAGCAATTTTCCTGCCTCAGCCTCCTGAGTACCTGGGATTACAGGCACACGCCACCACTCCCAGCTAATTTTTGTACTTTTAGTAGAGACGGGGTTTCGTCATTTTGACCAGGCTTATCTTGAACTCCTGACCTCAGGTGATCCGCCCGCCTCAGCCTCCCAAAGTGCTGGGATTACAGGCGTGAGCCACAACTCCTGGCCAACTTCAAACTGTTTTTGTTCATTAAGATATGAATACATTGTAAACTGTATTCTCCATTCACACTGGTTCCTCCTTAACTTCTTCTCTAGGAAACAAAAATACAATATTTAACAAATTTGTAATGAAAGGGCTAACCAATTTTGAGAGCCTTTGACATTTAAGTTCTTTTGACATTCTGGAAAACTACACAGACAAGTTGTAGGACACATTATTTTCAGTACTCTGGCATTTGAGGTTAAAATATGAAGGTTAAGAACTAGTTTCATTTTATATCCGATTTCATTTTTATTTAGCATCCCTTCTTTAACTGTGTAAGAGGAAGATTTAGTAGTATTTATAATGATTCTGTATAATAATGATGAAAGTCGTCAGACTTTTCCTTTCTTTGACAACTGACTTACATCAGGAATCATATTCTTTTTAAAAATTTTTTTGACACATAACAATTCTACATATTAATATTTGTGGGGTGCAACATGATGTTTTGATACACATATACATTGTTTAATGATCAAATCAAGGTGATTAGCATATCCATCTCCTTAAACATTTATCATTTCTTTATGATAAGGACATTTGAGAACCCCTCTTCTAGCTATTTTGAAATATGCACTACATTTTTGTGAGCTTCAGTCATATAGTAGACCAACATAACTATTTCTCCTATCTAACTGTAGTTTTGTACCCATTGACAAATCCTTCCCCCTACCCTCCTCATCCTCTGGAATCAACTAAATGTCCGTCAACAGATGAATGGATAGTGAGTGGTATATATATCCAATAGAATACTATTCAGCCATAAACAGAATGGAATCATGTCATTTGCAGCAACATGGATAAACGTGGAGGACATTATGCTAAGTGAAATAAGCCAGGCACAGAAACACAAATACCACTTGACCTCACTCATATGGGGAATCTAAAAAGCTGTTCTCATGGAAGTGGAGAAAAATCGTATATTTTTTTTCTTCTTACCCTGGATAACAACCCATAGACAAAAAACAAAACATTTGCCCATTGTTAACAACCACTAAAATACATACATTCAGAGTGTTTGTGGTTTGTAGAATTTGAACTGAGGCTTGAGAAACTTTAAGGAAATAGAAGGGTGAGTTCCTGCCACTAAAGAACATAAAACTTTATGGTGTCGATAAACAAACATCATAATGACAAGAAGAGAAAATTTACAAATAAATAATTATAGCCTTATTAGTTATTCAACTCAGTGGTCACTTATTGAGACCCTACTAAGTGCAAGGAATTTTATTAGTCATCATGAAAGATACAATGAGAAAAGAATAGTCATTCTCAATAAGGACCTGCATTCAACTGGGTGAATAAAACAGTGGTAGATGAATAGGAAATGTGTGTAAAATATTTAGTACAACGTTAGCACATAATAAATGCTCTATCATTTCTAGCCATTATTATTGATTATAATATCATCTGGATTAAGATGTTTTATGTGAAATACAGCAAAGCTATATAAGTTCAAATGCAAAGTGTTCAGTATTGTAGAGGGTTTCTAACAGTGTAGGGTCAAATATTGGAGACAGGACAAGAGAAGTGCCTTAAAGAAATTGCAAATTTCAGGGAAGAGTTTCTTCAGGACAAAGACTTGCTGGGCCTGCCTCCTTGCACAAGAGAGAAAGGCTGAAATGTAAAAGGAGATTGGGTGAAAGATGGAGTGGGTTATCAAACGAGTTAAAATAACTTTAGATGATAGCCACAATAATGTTTATTTTTTAACAGTAAGATCAGAAGAAGAAGACAGAATGATGATAGGAGAGAATGTAGTCAATTTAAAGTGATCCAAGGAATACACACCGTATGGGTTGCACTCTTTGAAGTCAGTAGGAAAAAGAGCCCATCAGTCAGCAGTAAGGGAATAGGAATAGGGTTGGAATCTTGAGAAGTGGACATGTAGAGTAATTGTTGTGAACAGTGCATGGAGATTCAATTATTAGGAAGGAATAGCCCATTTTGAAAACATAGTCTGCAACAAGACTATACTATTATTTAAGATTTTTTTAAAGATATGTTTGATACTCCAGAAATTGTACTGGATCTTAGTTCAGCAGGGTAAGAATGACACAAGTGAAAGGGACGGAGATGGAAGTGAGGGTTTCAAGTTCCAAGGTGAACTGAGGTAAATAAAATCAGAAGGGGTAAAATGGACTAGGGAACTTTTCAGGGTCTGATTGTCACATTGAAGTACATGTTTCACGGGAATGAAGAACTGAATGATAGGGAAGGGGAGAAAGTAGAAATCAGAGAATGAAATTTCACGGTTCTGGTTCTGGTTCTGGTTCTTGTCCCAGGAGCAAGTGTGGCCATCCATGTTGCTGGAATAGAGAAAGCCTAAGCTCTATGAAGCCAGGTTGTGCATGGGCTACCTATTAAGTGATGAAGTTTCTCAGAATGCAATGGCATCCTGGGGGAAATGTAATCATGGGACAGGCGTCATTTTATTTGCACTATACAGGCAATGTCCTAAAACATGATAGTGAAAATGTGTGACTTCCGACTTCAAAACATTACAGCTACAGAGTGGAAGCTATTTGAGGGTTAGAGGTTAGGTTTGCTCTTATCCATAATCCCTCTCAGAGGATTTATACAGTGTTTATACAGTGTTAATGGTTCATAACCAGGGTATTTGTTGAATTAATGAATAAATAAACAAACAAATAAATGATGAGTGAGTTGACGAAACAGGAACATTGATTGGAAGCAGTAGAGTGAATTAAGGAGTTTGTTGACCCTTCTTTGTTCTGTGAGTCATAACAAATGAAAGCAGGAATGGTCCTTTGGGAAAGGTCTGTAAGGGATGGGTTATTATCAGGGGATGACACAGTTTCATTTAGTCTGAAGAAGTGGAACACATGTAGGAGGATATCATTAAGCATGGGGGAGAATAACAAGTAATATGTGAAATGGGAAAGCAAAATGAACCGGGAATAAAGTTCTTTTTTGGTTTCTAGTCCAAAGTTCAGCTTGAGGCATTTCTTGTTTACCGTAACTACAAAATATCTAATATCTGCTAACTAATAACTAATACTTGCTATTTTAACAGATATTAAAATAATACCTAATAAAAATTCACCTTTGCAAGGTGCTATGGAGAGTTATTCTTTATTGAGTGCCTTTAGAAACTTGATTACAAATTAGAAACAGTCAAATTAGGAAATACAATCCTTAAATATTAAATGGAAATTTTAAATAAGCATCTTGAACAGAGAATTTGAAGAATTTTTTTTTTTTTTTTTTTTTTTTTGAGACGGAGTCTCGCTCTGTTGCCCGGGCTGGAGTGCAGTGGCCTGATCTGGGCTCACTGCAAGCTCCGCCCCCCGGGTTCACCCCATTCTCCTGCCTCAGCCTCCCGAGTAGTTGGGACCACAGGTGCCCGCCACCACGCCTGTCTGATTTTTTGTATTTTTAGTGGAGATGGGGTTTCACCATGTTAGCCAGGATGGTCTCCATCTCCTGATCTCGTGATCCACCCGCCTCGGCCTCCCAAAGTGCTGGGATTACAGGCGTGAGCCACTGCGCCCGGCCCCTGAAGAACTTTTATGTGGTCTTTTTGCTCCACTAGACCAAGCTCTGGATTACCCAGTAAAAAAAAAGAAGAAGAAAAAAGAAAAAAAAAAAAAGATGTAAGAATAAAACAAGTGTTTAGGATTCAGAGGAGTAGGGACATTAAAAAAAAAAGAGAAAAAAAGTAAAAATTTTATACATACGCATACAAACACACACACAGACACACACTGAAGTGGGCATTTTAATTGACTTTCTCCCATATTAATTGTATGGTGTAATAATGTGGCTATTTAGAATTGCTTATAATGTCATTGTGATTGTTTCAGTATGTAGGGCCTGTTCAAATGGTATCAAGTCAGGCATGATGAAAAACTAAAAAGATGAGGTTCTCTCTTTTCTTCTCTCTCTCTCTCTCATGTTGAGTCATTATGGTGCAGTAGAAAGAGCAGTGGGTGAAGAGTCAGGATACATAAATCCTACATACAGCTCTTCCAGAAAGTACTTGTGCAACTTTGTATGAATCACTAACCTCACTGTACCTTAGTTGTAACATCTGTTAAATGAGGAAATTAGGCTAGAAATTTTGGACTCCACCCCACCCTGCCCTTTCTTCTAATGAAGTTTTACTGGAAGCATGAAGAAAAAAAAAAATACTGGACCACACTAGCTGTCATGGGATGGGAGGCTCTCGGGGGCCCTGCCTCACAATAACATACACAGGGCCAGCTTCCTGGGTCTGGGACCTGCACAGTCGCACAGGGCCCAGCACTGGTAAGAGCTGTTTGGTTGGCTCTGCAGTTGCTGTCTTGAAGCTCTTAACAATTTTTGAATGAAGGGCCCCACATTTTCATTTTACACTGGGCCCCACCAACCATGTAGCCAGTCTTGTTCATATCTCACAAAATACATGAGAAGAATAGCAGAGTATAAGCTGGGATGGGAAGTGGTGGGGTCAGACAGGCACTGCTTCAAGTATTGAATAGAAATGCCAGTTAAGTCTAAGTTGATAGAATCCTTCTTTGGGTGTCACCAGAGCAACTGAACCCCAAGTAAAGATCCAGATCTAGACTGAAAACCTTGCCTGACCAAGAAATACAGTGGGGCCAGGTGTAACTCCCCAAAACTGGTAATATTAGTATAAGGTTGGCAGCCTAGCCAGCAATTAAGCCTCTTTAACCATCAATTCTGTGCATCGCATCGTTAGCATAGGGGAAAGTGGGGGAAAGAATAAGAACATTTTTTTTACCTTCATTATCCTCTTGGTTTAATAACTCTCAATTTCTCCTATTCCTCTTACATGGAGCTTAAATTAAAACTTTTAAATTAGTTAACTTTCTTATATGAGTAACAGAAGCGATACAAGTTTGATTATAACGTATTTCTCTGCAAGAGTTGAGTGGATATATAGTGTTAATCAATTGTACAAAATCAGTTTATCAGATAATTCAATTAGTACCTAAATACTTAACAAAGAGGGAATCATACTATTATAAAGCATGTCATACTCTTCTTGGTTGTATCTGTCACATTTTTATAGGTTGGAAGAGTTTTGTCCGCCAGTCAGATATCTGTCATGGAAGTCATTATTTTTTAATTTCTTAGTTAACTTCATACCTTGAGTTCTTAAAAATAAGGTGGAGAAAGAGATAGGTTCAGAGGAGAGAAAAATAGAAGTAGTGCTTGGCAGGTGAGACGGGGGATGATTTTCAGACTATAATCAGCGAACGCCGAGAAGAGCCTGTTCACTTCCTAGCTAATGAATGCTGTGGTTTTATTAGCTTTGTTTGCGATTAGGAGCAGCTATCTTCACTTCACAGCAAGTGTTCCCACAAGAAATAACTGATATTTCAAGCTTCTTGAGTGCCTACTTCATTCATTCAACACATATTTAATAAGCACTGTTTTGCTTGTGATGTGTCTGGGGTTTCCAGGCACCTCCAAAATATTTTCTCTTAATCTGTATGTTTGATTTCCCCATCAGAAAGCTGTGTTGTTTTGAGTTTTTAATTGAAAAGAAGACAGATAAAATTCTCTAGGCCTAGCCAGTAAAGAAAAAGCAAATTGATTAAGGTAATTAATTAATTGAAATTACCGAATTCTGGAACTTTGAGGATACCCCGGAAAGCACACCCTGGCTCATTTTACAGATGAGGAAATTGAAATTCCAAAACATGAACTAATTGAGCCAAAATGAGGAGTCCGAGGACCCTGAGCCTTGCCTAATCATTCAGTTATTGCATAATAACTGTGACCCAGGCACTACGCTAGGTGCTGGTGACACAAAGCTGAATAACATATGGTTCATTCCTTTATCAGCTCACAGACACGTAAGAGAAAGATTACAATGGGATGTGATCAATTCAATGATTGAGACACATAGATGACATTCAGTAAGTGAAGAAGGAAGTCTATGTGGACTCAGGCTGAGATAGTCAGGAAAGCTACCTAATAATAATTATATGGGACTGATTGTGCTTCTCTCCAAAATCATGTTATGAATGTCTCATTTAGCCATGCGAGGCAGAGGACTGAATTTGTAGAGTTCTTAAATTGGACAAGGGTCAGAATTTCCTGAAAGACTTGTTAAAACACAGATTGCTGGTTCCATAGGTTTGGATGGGCCCCAATAATTTGCATTTCAAGCAAGCTCCCAGATAATACGGATGCCACTGACTTTTGAAAATCACTGACTGTCCCGAGCTTTCTTAGGTTTCACGTGTCTTTACATAAAACATAAGAAAAGAGCACTGAATTGCTGGGCAAAATCACCTTACTTCATCAACTCCTGTAAAATATAATAAACTAGTCTGTCTTTTTGGTAATATACCAATTCCAAATGTTTCGGTTAGACAGTAATGTGAAAGACAAGTGCATATTGTCTATCTTGGGAATTTTTTTGAAAGTAATGGACTCTATCATTCTGTGCCAATACACAGCAATCAAAATTGTCTGAGTGTTAGCAGTCTCTACATCTTGATATTCAAAATTCCCTAATGTAAGATCTCCTGCTGTTTAGGGAGATATTTGATACTACAGACTACTACAGATTCCCATTCCTTGTCCACTCTTCACCTCGCTCTCGTGAAGCTCTCTTACATGAGAAACTCTCATTGGCATCTGAACATGTGTTCCCTGGAGAAAGCCATGTTCAGAGCAGGGGTGGAGGGAGCAGCCAAGATGCTGTACTAATTCCCAGGAAAAGCAGAAAACTTTTCTGTTGCTCTTGACGACCTGGCTTTATCCATGCCTCTGTACCAGTTGGAGGCTCTGTGAGGCCGCCCATGTAGCTGTGTAAAGAAAAAAAGATCATCCTCTTCCCTCACGGTTGTTTTTAGGTATCTAGTGCCAACATGTCTTTTGGAAGCCTTCTGCAAAAATGCATACATGCAGTTTTAATGATGAAAATCTTACATTTATTAATTCGTCAACTTTAAACAAAGCAGCCATGAGAATCTATAGACTTCAACAAATGCTGAATACGTGCTTCCTTAAACTAACAAACTCAATACAAATGACTACATTCAAAATAATTTTCTGTGTTTTCTTCTCATCTGAGATGTCAACAAAAAGACTGTTTTTCAAAAAGATGATAAATACAGTTACCTAGATTTGTAATTGCTTCTTCAGGTCCCTTTGCCTTTCATAGTGAAGTGAGCAAAAGCCAGATTATATGATAAATACATAATTTACGTTACATACATTTCATTACACTGGGGAAGCATGTGTGTGTATATATGAGATGCCCTATTATACATATATATATTTACATGTCTGTATATTGCAGAGTCACAACCATTATGTGTATATATCTCCAAATGGGTGAATCACAGAAGTAGGAAAAAAATTAACCACTCAAGTCCTAATTTCCAAGAACACTGGCACTAGTAGGCACTCAACAAACAGTTATTAAAAAAAGGTGATGGATGGATGATTCTACTCAGTTTTTTACGTATACTTGCTGCAGCTCCTCTGTACCTTCCAAAATATTTTCTTTTGAAAAAGAATTATTTATTCACTTTGATGTTTACTTAAATGGCTTAACATAATATTCAATTTTTTTCAATTGTTTATGAAAATCAAAAGCATGCAGGACACTAAACCAGTGATAATAGAGTACCTGTCTTCCAATGTGAACACAGGCTTGTTACAAATAAAGAAAATAAATACCAAAGGGAAACAGAAAATGATAAAGAATAAGTACCCAGTCTATATTTCACTACCTGTAAACACTAAGCAAAGCCCACTTCTAAGTATCTTTGAGAAAGTATTCTAAAGCAACTTGATTATGGGGGCTGACTAATTTGGGGACCAATATTTCTCTTTTATTTAGAGTTCTGTTAACATTGCTTGATTTTTAAGCAATAGTTTTTAAAGCCAGTCTATATTGATATTTATTGGTATCTGTCTAAAAAATCAATATCTAACACAGACATAAAGATATTTATAAAAGTGTCATTAATAAGCAATGTTAGTAAGAGTGACCAACATATTGCCAAGAGAACTGAGGCTTTCCTGACAAAAAGGGACCTGAAAATTCACCCTAACATTCAAACAATATTAAAATACACATGGTCATGAGGAAACATTTTTAATTAACATTGTTTTTTTTTTTCTGTTTTTGAGATGGGGGTCTCACTCTGTCACTCAGGCTGGAGTGCAGTGGTGTGATCACAGCTCTCTGCAGCCTCGACCTCCCAAGCTCAAGCACTTCTGCTACCTCTGCCTCCCCAGTAGCAGGGACCACAGGCACGCACCACCATGCCTGGCTAGTTCTTTTACTTTCTATAGAGACGAGATTTGTTGTCCAAGCTAGATATTCTTTTTTTGGATAAAGAAAAGATTATCTAACCTTAGGGAAGGTTGAGAGATATTTGCAAGACATTAGGGTAAATTTTAGGACTATTCAAAATCTCTGGAGAAGGTATGGGAAGAAATTACTTGAGGCTTCTTGTGAATTTTTGTTATTGTTTGATCATAAATACCATGCAAATATCCTTTGTCAGTGTGTTTTGGCAGTTCTTCCAAGGAGACCAGGGAGTGAAGAGGATTACAGAAAGAAGGAAAATGAGGCTGATTTTACACTAGAAAAATTCAGTGAAGAATTCTACAACCTTTCTGCTACTTTTCTACCTGATTCCTATATCCAGTACACATTACTGCATAATCTTTGTAAAAACAAACATACAAACTTTCAGACACAATCAAAACTTCATTCTCCCCAACAATTCTGAGAATAACCAAAATTGAATCCCATCATTTGTCCTAGTATTATAACTGTTAGGGTGACTGTAGTTTTAAGAGACTGAAACACAACATACCTTCAAGAAGAAAAGGAAGTTTCTTGGCTCACAGAATTTAAGGAAGGTAGTCAACAGAACCGCTGCAAGGTGCATCTCAGCCTCAGGAACGAGAAGAGCTAGAAATTAACTGTCAGAACATGCAATCTTGTCTGCTTTTCCTCTGTATGTCTGCTTTATTCTCTCTCTTCATAAATCTTCTTTTTCTAGATGGAAAATAACAATTCCTTCATTCTACATTTTATAGCTACAGTCACTTGGCAGGAAAAAAAAAAAAAAAAAAAAAAAAAAAAAAAAACTGCCTTGATGCTTTTTCTGGAACAAAGTCCTAAAATCATAAGGAAGGGATTTATTGAATTTAATTGGATCTATTGGCTACCCTGGACCAATCAACAAGTTGGCCTGGAGAAGAGAGGACTAAGATTGGCTCACCTGAGCAACAGAGATCAATTGTGGCTAGGGGAGCAGGATCACGTGGTAACACAGCAGCTCCTTGGGTACCATAAGGCTTGGCAGTCAGGAAATGGAGAACCATTCCTAGGACAAGGAGAATGTTGAAGTACTGGGCAGAAAAACTGTATATTACTAGCACCTATTGCACCTCAGGGAAGAACTACATTAGATCCATGCTGGTGATACCTAGTTTCTGGGAGGTTCAACTCTAGCCCACTTAAGTGACCCTAGGTATATGAGATATATAAACAACAGCATATCTATACAGCATGAAGAAATATCCAGATGGAGCAAATGGATTTAAATGATTGAGTGCCATCTTCTTCATAAAACCCTTTTTGAATACTTATCTGAGCCCTATCAAACTCTTGCAAGTATTTATGACCACTATTACACAGTTTATCAAATAATTATTCTACAGTTGCCTGAATATTAGGTCTAAGTCCCTAGCTCAGCTGCAGGTACCTTATTTTATGCTTCCTTTTACTAAAAGACCTCTACACCAAGATTAGTGTTAAGGACATAATTTATTCCACCTTCATCCCATAAATGATCCTTGAGAGCCTACTAATTTCTAGGCAATATACTCAATGCCCAGGATACAAAGATGATCAAAGATGGATCCTTAAAGAGAGCACATGATTTGATGTCTTTTGTCCCCATCACACTTGACATAGAAATCTAGCATGGCCAAATTTGATCTAGCAATTGAATTGCCTCTCCAAGCAACAGTAGTGTATCTAGATGCAGTTTTGTTTGCCTATCCAGAAAAATCAGAATTTTCCTCCCTTTTAAGCCAAAAGGCTATTAATGCAAATCCAATTGAATTTGCATATGATTACATTTCTGATGGAAACATTCATATGCAAATGAAAATTCATGCAAAGATAGCCAGATCATTCAAATAGTTGCTGAAATATCAAGATAAAATTAGGATATTAAATGTACATCCATCTATGTTTACTAGGTTACACTAAGGTCATCAAGTAGGACAACATTCTCAGAAAATTTAAACCATGTCTTAACCCTTAACATAAACCATTGGCAACCCTCAAGTAGATATGAATTCAGAAAGGAACTGTTACATTACTTTCTGCTGTCATAGCACTGAAAAAGAAGTCAGTCACTGATAAAAGCAGTGAAGTTACTCAAAAGACATTCATCATGGCTTCACCATTTTGCCCCTTTTATCTTTTCTTCCTATCAAAAGTAAAAGGTAATTTTTTTATAGATCTGATGTTATTTTGATGATCCAAAACAATGAGCAAACAGTTTATGCAAGTTGACAGTTTCTACATACTCCATAGGGCCTCAGTGATGCAAGTTAAATGACATCATCACAGTCATCACCAATAAGTATCCACTGGAAAGCATCCATGACATTGTGTGTACAGTAAGAGGAAAGTGATCTTATCTAAAGCCCATATTCTTTATTAAGTCCAGCTAATAACAGATTTAAGCAAAATTTCAAGGTATAAAATCTTAATCCATTACTGTACATTCCAAATCTATTTTGGAGGGAAATACAGTCTTGGAATAGAACGTTGTTCTTGTTAAACTTATTAGAAGTTACAGAGGAAAAAAAGAAAGGTTTGAGATCACAGCATTCAGGATTACTGGCGCTTAGTTTAGTGGTCCACAAAGTGTAATTCTCCCACTTCCTTTTATTTGGTCCCATGTATTTGTTTATAGTTTCAAGTCTTTTTAGGATTCTAGTGTTCTTTGCTTTGATGAATGTCACCTACCATCCATCAAATTTGGAAAGTCTAAACCTGAGGGAGGGATCTTAGCATCTCCCAACTTGAAAAACCAGATTCTTTCCCAAATGAATCTGAGGAATTTTATATCTTAGGTATTTCTCAAATCCACCCACTTCCTTCATCTCCATCATCAATTCTTTAATGGTATCTTTTGCCTGGCCTAGGACAGGAACTTCCTAACTGGATTCCCAGGACCTACTTTTCTCTTCCTCCAATCCCTATCATACTATAGCCAAAGATGTCATCTAAAAATGCAAATAATCGTAATTTCATCCAACCATCTTCCTTGCTTAATACTCTTCAATAGCTTCCTGCTTCTTTTAGAGTAAAAACCCAAATCCTTAACAAGCTCTTACCTGCTGCATGGCCTGGCTCCCGCCTTACTCTCCACCCTTACATCGCGCAGTTCTCCTTTCACCCTCTGCACTCCAGCACTATCCTTTTTTTTTTTTTACATCCTGAGATGTCCCATGCTTGTTTCAGTCACCACATTGCACGTGCTGCTCTTCTCCAGCTTCTACAGTTAGGTAACTTCTTGCTTCTTCAGTTAAGACCTTCCTGATCTTCTAGCTGCCATCAGGCTCCTCTGTTACTTTTTTTATACCACCATATAACTTTCTTTCATAATACTTATCTGAGTTTGTAATGAAGTGTTTACTTTGGAGATAGTATCTGTTGTATTATTCTCTCTAGTGACTTCCCAAAGGATGAGCCTAGATCTGTGTTTTGCTCACCAGAGCATGACATGATGCCTATCACACACTAGGCATTCAATAAATACTTGTTGAATTAATGGATGGTTCCACTTTCTATTCTCCTTATCAAAAATCCAAGTTCATAATGATGAAATCTAAAAAAAAAAAAAATTGCCTGGCTTGCTTGTGCATCACCCTGCCACAGTTGCCAAGGAAAATTATTATATCAAATACTATAATATTGTTTATGGTAGAGAAGACAAGGTGAACAATCTAGTGTCACCAAGGTTAACTGCTTTCAAAAACTATGATAATAGGATTCCACGATTAATTGTACCAGCAAAGCACTTTTTTCACCTACTTAGAATAAAGAATAATATAACAGCTACTCTCCCAACTTTGTGTTATGCATAAAAATATTATTTAGGATATCTAAGTCACAACTTATTTCAGAAACACATCTAGAGGTTTCAAATACACAAAATCTTATGACACAAGTTGCTAAAATTGAGTTACAACTCTTATTCATTTCACAGGAATAGAGTCATAATTACAAAAGTTAAAGTCACATCAAAATCACACACCAGTTTCTTAACTCCCTCTGTTACTTTTTATTTTATTTCTATCAGTTGTGAGCTTAATTTTATTTTCAGCAGCTTTAAAATACTGAACTAAAGATGGAAATTATAGGGAAAGATAAAATGCCGCATTCTGGTGATTTTTTTTAACAAAGTTGCATTATTATCTGTCTAGGAATATCTTTCCTTTTACATCTGTCTCAGATTGTATAGTCCTGGCTATCTGTGACATTCAGAGGGTGAAGGGTTAAAAGCTTATATTTAGCAACAGGATGTGTCTGTGGTTAGGGATGTTCAATCTAGTGGACAATGAAAAATTAAATATACCTTTCTTAAAAGAAAAGGAAATTTCAGATAGACTATTAAAATAACCTTAATTTTATATTATCTTTAATGTTTTTGGATCTTAGAATACAATTGTTGGCTTTTTAAAAAATTTTATGTAAAACATTTTAAATTTCTTTCATTCTTTGTAAGTTATACAGACTAATATTCCAGGAAGAAAAAAATAAAATAAAATGTGCATATTTAATTGAAGGAAAGTGTCCCCCCCCCCCCCCCAATTCTTGCGTATATTACAAGAATAAACATTCAGTCAATAATTGGTCATCTTCAACACTTCTTACAAATAAACTAGGTTTTGTAGTCTATTGCAAGTCAGTATTTCTCACTGGCTAGGATGGAGATGGACTTGGGCTCCTAGGAAGAAGGCCCGGAAAAGACATTTCTTCTCCTTTTATGATTTCAGTGAAGAATGCAAATTGCACATCAGATTTTGAGGAATACTTTGCCAAAAGAAAACTGGAGGAACGCGATGGTCATGCAGTCAGCATCGAGGAGTACCTTCAGCGCAGTGACACAGCCATTATTTACCCAGAAGCCCCTGAGGAGCTGTCTCGCCTTGGCACGCCAGAGGCCAATGGGCAAGAAGAAAATGGTGAGGCTGTAAATCATTTTTAGCCACTACACTGACCTCTGCAGCTGTTACAATTACAAATGCACTACATGCCTGGGTGTTTACCTTAAAATTTGAAGAACAGCTGCAGAGGCATGGAATTTCATGAGCAAAGATTAGAACTGTAATTTTAGGGTATTGTGAAATTTTTTTGTCAGCAAATTTGTGTCATTTGTACATCCAATAAAGAACAAGAACAATTAGAGCCCATTTCTAAGAGATAAAAATATCTAAATGTATTCCTATCTTTCTGAAATATTTTACTTTTGAGGAAAAAAAAAGTTCAGACCGACCCTCCCTCACCTTTTGTTCTTCTCCACAACCGACACCTGAAACGCCCCTTTATGCTGTGAGTTCCTGAGTAATCTGTGGCTACAGGTTTCATAGGAACTGTCAGTCACCTAAAGACAATTTCCTCATTTATCAGCTGTTTAAGTTCCCCCCCCCCCCAAAAAAAAGTTGAAGTAATTAATTAATTTTCGAGCGCAGTGTGAGCTGATTCCTACAAGTCTGCCCTGGGTGTGCAAGGGGACTGGTGTGCGAGGGGCCGGGCGCAATGATGACACTCTGTGGAGCAGATTGCAGTGATTCCTGTCATACCATCCTGGGCAGTCAGCCCATTAGCTGCCATTGATTTACTGACCTTTTGGCCTGCCTCTCTCTCTCTCTGTCTCTCGGCTACAGACCTGCCACCTGGAACTCCAGATGCTTTTGCCCAACTGCTGACCTGCCCCTACTGCGACCGGGGCTACAAGCGCTTGACATCACTGAAGGAGCACATCAAGTACCGCCACGAGAAGAATGAAGAGAACTTTTCCTGCCCTCTCTGTAGCTACACGTTTGCCTACCGCACCCAGCTCGAGCGGCATATGGTGACGCACAAGCCAGGGACAGATCAGGTGGGGGGATGGTTTTAAGTGATTTCTTTCTATAATAACCCCTTAGAGAAACGATATTGCTTTGATTGGCAATCATTATTAATTTTTCATGGCATTTTGAAGATGCAGATCTTTTAATGGTAATAGCTTTAATTGAGGTCTAAATGATTTTTTGATGGTCTCTTCTAATATGATTTAATAGTCTTATGTTCACGATCGAATGAGTGTGTTAATTTCTAATTTAGAAATTTTATTTGCACTTTAACTTGACTTTAGTTTCATTTTTATGTTCCACAAAAAGTGAATGAAATTGTAGCATTTTAATTATACATTATTAAACATCTCAGCAATTTTAATTCCATTTTTCACCTCGTTTTACTTAGAAATTTTCTTTTCATATAGGATCTAAGTCATAGTAAAAGAAGTGCGTATTTCTTTCATTTTTCATATAACACCTTCAATTACTTAGAGTATTTTTATAAGCTGCTACTAGTTCATGAAATCTAATTGTTTTAAGGAAAATCAAAAAGACATATATTATCTGTGTGTGTATATATATAATAAATGGGATTAGTACTAAAACATTGGATGTACATTAAAAAGATTCCTTCTTAATATACATATGTGTAGCTAAATGTTAAAATTACTCCCCCTCTTTTTGCTTACTTGTCTCAAAAATAAAAACTCTGTCTTCAACAGTTAAGTATAGCTTCTTAAATCTTTAAAACAACTGAATAGGATTGATTCACAGTGTTCCTTAAATGTTACAGCAAAACTCCTCTGTCCCCCTGGGAGGATTGACTCTGCAAATTGATATTATAATATGTTTGCATGGACAGAAGTGGTGTGCCTTAAGTCACAATAACTGGCCCTACAGATCCAGAATCATTTAATTTAAGTCTTGACACCATGTCTGTTTTTAAAATTATTGAACACGATATTGTATTCAAAATTCTTAGTTTTGCCTTATAACTTTCATTTTCTTTGAATAAGGAAAATGAGAATAAGCAAACACAGTCAATAATGGTGATAATACTAGATTATGGAATTTTACTATTTTAGGAGAACAGCTCATATAAGTTATTCCATTTATGTCTGATTGGGCTTGTCACCTGAATACTTTTCAAAGATGAGTTATAAAAAATATTCTTGCATGGTTGCACTTATGCAACAGTTTATCTCCCCTTGCTTATATGCACAAAAACTCTAGGAAAAAAAAAGTGCCTAGATATTTATCTAGCATAACCGCTTTAAATTTCACATGCAGAAGTGTGATTGTGTTGGCGCATTATGAATGGTAGCTTTGGTGTTGAAAAGTCCCCTCATTTGCTCATGGCATTTACAATTAGTAAATTAAAATGATTGTATCATATTAACAGTGGCACAACTAAAGTTTATAGTAGTCCTCTGAGGGCTGTGGGGGGAGACAAAGCAGCTGTTGCTGTTTGTTTATGCAACTCAGCAACATATGAGCGCTGGTCCCTCAATGGCGCTCGGCGGGCTGGGCTCTGCTTGATCTTTGAAGGTTGCTGCTGTTTGAACAAACCTCCCTGTGTCCCATGTAACACCATCTGTCTCACTAGGAATGTGGGAAGATTCAGCACACCCTAGCAGTTGTCATACCGTTTCTGTGCTGTCTTTTTGCAAAAGGCTTTTGTGTCATTGCTGCTAGAAAAAGGCTGACCTCCTACCTTGAGCATCCAGAGTGGATGACTGCATTTTTTTTCCAGAATTCTAAGTCACACTGCTTTTTTCCCCTTGTTCAAAAAGGTCAGCTGTGTTTGATTATATCTTTGCTGCTTTTAACTTGTCTTTTCAGCAAACTTTTTTTTCCTTTTTTGTCCCTACTCCCTTGCACACTACTAAAAAGGAAAATGAAAAGTCGTTGAAGTCTTTCCTACTGGCCTACGATAAAACTGCTCAAGCAGCTATAACCCAAGATGTTGTCTCTTACATTTGATAATGAATCAAATCTGATATGCAACACGTCAGGAAAAACTAGGCTTCTATTTGCTACTAGCACAATGAATAGGATATTTAAACATGCTCATCATGTAATGAAATATTTATAGTCAAGGTTTTTTGTTTGTGTGTTTTTGGTTTGGGATTGGGTTTTTTTTTTTTTTCTTTTTTACATTTTAGATTGCTTCAGTATAAGATATACTTTTATGCTGATACAAAAAGATTGATAACATTTGTTATGTGGGGGGTGGTTTTTTTGAGACTATTCAGAATTTTCAGGAAAATATTTTTTCCTTGACAGAATTGTGACATTCTAGCAGAGAATGTTCATATTTTAGAATTTGTAGTAAACACAAAAAACAACAAATATCTTTACAGTTATACTTCCTCGTCCCCGAAGGTTCAAAGAAACATTTTGGAAAAGACACTACAGAAATAATTCTAAAGCGAGTGTTGGATGCGCATGTGAAAGCACTTTTTTTTATTTGTTCCAATTTTATTACCAACATTATTGCTTTTATTGCAACTCTGAAAGACTGAACAGATAAATAAGCATGGACTCAAACCTTTTGGCTTGTCTGAAAAATAGAGGCCTTTTAAAAATATTCATAACAAATTGTCTTTGTTCCTCCTGCACAAAACTGATGTCAGTCTTTCTCCTTTTATAGCACCAAATGCTAACCCAAGGAGCAGGTAATCGCAAGTTCAAATGCACAGAGTGCGGCAAGGCCTTCAAATATAAACACCATCTGAAAGAACACCTGCGAATTCACAGTGGTGAGTAGCGGAGGTGCTGGAGCTCACATTTGCATTTTACTTAATTAGGGGAGTTTTAAAAGATTGTTTAAAATTTACACAGTCCTATTTATAGCTTTTTGGAACTATCCATTTATTTCAACAACTCTGTGTGCCTGATTTGTCTTCATGAGACTTAGGGTACCACCAAGTAGCACTGTCTTATAAAAAGAAGCAAAATGCTTACACATCTTAAAAATTACAAATACTTTGATTTATTACAAAATCTAGAGGTTCCTTTTTGTCCTTTCAAAACCGCTTCTCCAGAATAAATATTCTTGACCTGAGGAAAGTCAACTGGCAAATTCTGAAGGATATTAATTTTTGAGACCTAACCATGAAAAACAAGGGTGAAGAATTTTGGATAAGAGCTATGTATGATAAATATTCCCTGATTCCTGAGGGGCGTGGATCACAGAACAGAATCCTACCACTGAGATTTCCTCTTTATAACTAGTTTGATAGCTCTGCCAAGCATTTTATTATCAAATTGGATGCTATTCAAAGGACTGGTTGGATTGGTAGAATCAATGGAATCTCCACAAAGTTGATTAAGGCCATGGCTACACTTCCCTTTAAATACCGTGACATCTTTACTGGGCTATTGACCACACATTAATCTGACACTCTGTTTAAATACGAGGCTGCCGATGGCAAGACAAAATTTGGGATCTCAGCCGAAAAAGTCATAGATAGCCCTTACCTTCCACTGTGAACATCTTGGATTATATCCTCCCAGGGTAGATAAAGCCCAGAAACAGTTATGGTCACATAATTCTAATCTAAGTACCTAGAATGTAGAGGTACCCCCATTGTGTTCCTTTCATTTGGTTTCACAGATTCTTGTCTTGGTAGACAACTGCAATTGTTACCTAATCAAGGAAATGTAACGTTAATTTTAATTATCATTTTAGGTGAAAAACCTTACGAGTGCCCAAACTGCAAGAAACGTTTCTCCCATTCTGGTTCCTACAGTTCGCACATCAGCAGCAAGAAATGTATTGGTTTAATCTCTGTAAATGGCCGGATGAGAAACAATATCAAGACGGGTTCTTCCCCTAATTCTGTTTCTTCTTCTCCTACTAATTCAGCCATTACCCAGTTAAGAAACAAGTTGGAGAATGGAAAACCACTTAGTATGTCTGAACAGACAGGCTTACTTAAAATTAAAACAGAACCACTAGACTTCAATGACTATAAAGTTCTTATGGCTACACACGGGTTTAGTGGCACTAGTCCCTTTATGAATGGTGGGCTTGGAGCCACCAGCCCTTTAGGAGTTCATCCATCTGCTCAGAGTCCAATGCAGCACTTAGGTGTAGGGATGGAAGCCCCTTTACTTGGATTTCCCACCATGAATAGTAATTTAAGTGAGGTACAAAAGGTTCTACAGATTGTGGACAATACTGTTTCCAGGCAAAAAATGGACTGCAAGGCTGAAGAAATTTCAAAGTTGAAAGGTTATCACATGAAGGATCCATGCTCTCAACCTGAGGAACAAGGAGTTACTTCTCCTAATATTCCACCTGTTGGTCTTCCGGTAGTGAGTCATAATGGTGCCACTAAAAGTATTATTGACTATACGTTAGAAAAAGTCAATGAAGCCAAAGCTTGCCTCCAGAGCTTGACTACTGACTCAAGGAGACAGATCAGTAATATAAAGAAAGAGAAGCTACGTACTTTAATAGATTTGGTCACCGATGACAAAATGATTGAGAACCACAACATATCCACTCCATTTTCATGCCAGTTCTGTAAAGAAAGTTTTCCTGGCCCCATCCCTTTGCATCAGCATGAACGTTACCTTTGTAAGATGAATGAAGAGATCAAGGCGGTCCTGCAGCCTCATGAAAACATAGTCCCCAACAAAGCCGGAGTTTTTGTTGATAATAAAGCCCTCCTCTTGTCATCTGTACTTTCTGAGAAAGGAATGACAAGCCCTATCAACCCATACAAGGACCACATGTCTGTACTCAAAGCATACTATGCTATGAACATGGAGCCCAACTCCGATGAACTGCTGAAAATTTCCATTGCTGTGGGCCTTCCTCAGGAATTTGTGAAGGAATGGTTTGAGCAACGGAAAGTGTACCAGTACTCAAATTCCAGGTCCCCATCCCTGGAAAGAAGCTCCAAGCCGTTAGCTCCCAACAGTAACCCTCCCACAAAAGACTCTTTATTACCCAGGTCTCCCATAAAACCTATGGACTCCATAACATCACCATCTATAGCAGAACTCCACAGCAGTGTTACGAATTGTGATCCTCCTCTCAGGCTAACCAAACCTTCCCATTTTACCAATATTAAACCAGTTGAAAAATTGGACCACTCCAGGAGTAATACTCCTTCTCCCTTAAATCTTTCCTCCACATCTTCTAAAAACTCCCACAGTAGTTCATACACTCCAAACAGCTTCTCTTCTGAGGAGCTCCAGGCTGAGCCTTTAGACTTGTCATTACCAAAACAAATGAAAGAACCCAAAAGTATTATAGCCACAAAGAACAAAACAAAAGCTAGTAGCATCAGTTTAGACCATAATAGTGTTTCTTCCTCATCTGAAAACTCAGATGAGCCTCTGAACTTGACTTTTATCAAGAAGGAATTTTCAAATTCAAATAATCTGGACAACAAAAGCACTAACCCAGTGTTCGGCATGAACCCATTTAGTGCCAAACCTTTATACACAGCTCTTCCACCTCAAAGCGCATTTCCCCCTGCTACTTTCATGCCACCAGTCCAGACCAGTATTCCTGGGCTACGACCATACCCAGGACTGGATCAGATGAGCTTCCTACCACATATGGCCTACACCTACCCAACTGGAGCAGCTACTTTTGCTGATATGCAGCAAAGGAGAAAGTACCAGCGGAAACAAGGATTTCAGGTAAAGAGACAAATGCTTTTCTGCTCTGAAGAAAAGAGATGGTAATTATACTGATTATGGGCATGCAGGAAAAAAAAATCTTAGTGAAAAAAACTCAGCAGAAACGGAAGAGTTTGCTTTAACATGAACCTAAAACCGTCAGTGAGCTAGAAAAATGGATGAAACAGTGAATCACTGTACTCTAAGCACATTTGCTTTAAAAACAAAAGGGATAAAGAAGAAATTAATATTTATTTTGAGATTGATTTAGATGGACTCATCTGCTTTTAGAATTACACATTGGTGACAGTATTTGGTAGGACTTACCTAGGTGCTAGAAGTTAAAGTTTATAACTGTCACGTGCTTTTAAAGATGTGCACAGGACAGGTGTGATGACTCATGCCTGTAATCCCAGCACTTTCAGAGGCCAACGAGGGTGGATCACCTGAGGTCAGGAGTTTGAGACCAACCTGGCCAACATAGTAAAACACCATCTGTCCTAAAAATACAAAAATCAGCTGGGTGTAGTGGTGGATGCCTATAATCCTAGCTACTTGGGAGGCTGAGGCAGAAGAATGACTGGAACCCAGGAGGCTGAGGTTGCGTTGAGCAGAGATCGTGCCACAGCACTCCAGCCTGAGAGACAGAGCAAGACTCTGTCTCAAATAAATAAATAAATAAATAAATAAATGTAAAGATGTGCACAACTTGCAATAATACATATACACATTTTAATAGGTACTTTTGTTTTATACAGAATGGTTTATTTTGAAGAGTAGTTTTTAAAATGTCTTCCATATTTCACATGACCTCTTACCAAATCTTCAAAGTAGTTAATAATTATGCTTTATCAAATAGGAAAGCAGGTATATTTTAACATTATGCAGCATATAATCTTTGTTTGCAAAATAGGAGCATAAGTAGCCATCCACCTCTGTAACAGCTGTTCCAGTATTCTAATTTACATTACATCTGCCCTCTTTGTAAATGTATTTAAGCCTATTTAATCTTCTCTAATATTAATTAGTGCAAACATAGTCTAAGAAAACTGAACTGTGGGCTAGGAAATGGAAATGTATGTTATCATGCACGTTTGCACTCCTTTGGATCAAGACAAAATAAATATCAAGAAATTTAATAATTTACTGATCCACATTCATTATTGTTCAATGCTGAAGGCTGTTTTAACATAGAACATTGATAAAAAGTGTTATTAATATTCCCTATTTCAAATTAGAAAATTAAATATAAAAATATAGCTTGAGGCCTTTAGTTGGTAGACATACATTTAAATAGATTGAATAATAATAACATTTTGTACCTAAATATAAAATTCAATTAAAATCGGGTTTCTACAGCTACAGATCATTTCTAAAGTTAAGCACGCTGGAAAATACACAAATTTCAAAGTTAAATTTTGACTTACGGGTATTTCTAGGTGTAAAGGAAATGAAGGATTTTAGAAAAATTTGTTTCTCTCACCTTCAGAGTTGACCATTTTCTGTCCTTGAAAAACAAAGAGCTCTACCTTCCAGAGCAGAGAAGTTTATATTTTTGTTGCAGTGTGAGACCTCATATATTGTTCATTGAAAAGGAAATTGTTTAACTAGATCGATTAGTAGCAAGCACTTTTGAGGTTCTCCAAATGTCAGCCTGTACAAAGTTGTTTGGTGTGAGCGCAAAGAGAAGTCACTGTATTGAACTGTGTGATTCTATCGCAGGGAGAATTGCTTGATGGAGCACAAGACTACATGTCAGGCCTAGATGACATGACAGACTCCGATTCCTGTCTGTCTCGCAAGAAGATCAAGAAGACAGAGAGTGGCATGTATGCATGTGACTTATGTGACAAGACATTCCAGAAAAGCAGTTCTCTTCTGCGACATAAATACGAACACACAGGTATGAGTGACTTTGCCTAGCTGGTTAGAGCTTCCCGGCCTGCTGTACATTTCATAATATTTAATGAGCACACTTGTGCAACATAAGATGTAACATATGCTGATACCTTCAACAAGGAAGAAATAATGCTTTTGCCGAGCTCGGTAGGACTTTTTTGTTGCCTGTTTATTGGATCATTCATGTATTTATGAGTGTGCTTGTCTTAATATCTTTCCAGTTACTCTGTAAACCAAATTTAGAAATCATGTCAAAGGGACAGTCAGATGGCCAGGGCAATGAAATGGCACAACACAGTCAGTTATTGAAAATATCTTCAAATTCTTAAGTTTCAAAGCTTAAGATGAACCTAGATATGTAAAAATCTAATAAGAAATTCAGACAGTAATACATTAGTTTCATCATCCAAAACACCAAGAAAGCCATAATTTAGGGGTAATTTTGTTTGGTTTTTTTTAATTAGCCACATTTTGAAAGAACTAAAAGCATTAGTGTCATAAAAGAAAAGTAATAGATCAGATGAGCTACTTGAAATCACCTATATTTGAAAGACTGAAATCAAACTTTCTAAATTTTAATTAGTATATTTCCAAGTCATGCATTACTAATTAGCAGCAATTACAAAGAGTTGACAAGAAAACAGCCTAATTCTTCACTATGAGTGGAGAGATAGTGGGTTAATTTTTGAAAAGAAAGATGAAGTACCATAATGTCATTTAATATTACTTCCCACAACCCAAGATCTGCAGCTTTGGGATCGCGCTCCACTTGTGTTTCCTCCCCGGCTCCATCCCCACCTCCCTGAACAACAGGGTAGCTGAACCTCATCCCTGCCTCTAGCCCATCTCCACCTCTTCTCCACTAGAAATTTGGCATGCTCTATTAGCCCTGGATTGGGCGGGAAAAAGTGTAGGATCTCAATCAAAATATTGGCAAGAGGGAACGAAAAAAATAGGGGAGTATAGGAAAACAACTCATTCTAAACCAGGAAGCCTAGTATCAAACATTTCAATATGGAGGAAAAAAATTAACCCAACACTTTGGGGGGAAAAGCTTTTTTGGGGAAAAGTGATGAAAAGGCGCAAAAGAAAAAGAAAGAAGACAGAAAAGGGAATGTGAGCCAGGTGCAGCAGCTCACGCCTGTAATCCCAGCACTTTGAGAGACCGAGGCAGGAAGACTGCTTGAGACCAAGAGTTTGAGACCAGCCTGCGCAACATAGCGACACCTTGAGTCTACAAACTATTTTTTAAAAATTAGCTGGACGTAGTGGCTCAAGCCTATAGTCGCAGTTACTTGGGAGGCTGAGGTAGGAGGATGGCTTGAGCCCAAGAGGTCGAGGCTACAGCGAGCCGTGTTTGTGCCACTGCACTCCAGCCTGAGCAACAGAGTGAGACCCTACCTCAAAAAAAAAAGCGAAAGGAAAGTGAACACTTCCTGTCATGTTTTGATTGCCTAGACAGATGGCACTCTTTCCTGTCACTGAAAACTGTCTTTGGGAAGTACTTGTACTCATCATTGGCCATTATTCCTCACTGGGCACGTGCTGGAGGCAGCGCAAGTGACCAGCATCAGCCTGAGAGTGTGGAGAGGGATTTTGTGAAAAGAACAAGATTGATAAATAAGAGGGCTCTTTTTTTTTTTTTTTTTTTTTTTTGACGGGGGTTTGCTCTGTCCCCCAGGCTGGGGGGCCGTGGCTGGGTCTCCGCTCCCCTCAAGGCCTGCCTCCCGGGTTTACGCCATTCTCCTGCCTCATCCTCCCGAGTAGCTGGGACTACAGGCGCCCGCCACCTCGCCCAGCTAGTTTTTTGTATTTTTTAGTAAAGACGGGGTTTCACTGTGTTAGCCAGGATGGTCTCGATCTCTCGACCTCGTGATCTGCCCGTCTCGGCCTCCCGAAGTGCTGGGATTACAGGCTTGAGCCACCGCGCCCGGCCAATAAGAGGGTTCTTACTCCAACCAATACAGTTTTCTTTTTCTTTAGCTGTCTGATATTCATTGTTATTATTTTAAAAGTTTAATGATACCTTAAAGACAACCCAATCTAAATCCAAACAGTTTTTATACTTGTGTTATATAATTCAATGTTTGAAACATCAAAATTTTCTTTTAGCATATATATTTTCTTTAGTACTAAGTGCTACTTAAGCATTTACAAAGTAAAGATATTTTCATACCTAAATTTTACTTTAATTTGAATATTTTAATCAACCTCACATATATTTTGTATTCCATTATTCAGCTACAATAGGCACATCATTGAAGGCATCTTTCCCTCTCTGATTGGTTTTATTATATGACCATATGCAAACTCTATGATTTACTACACGGTGAGTGTACAACTTTTATTTTAGTGAGGGCTATCATACACATTGACATCCAGTCAATATATTTACTTCTTATAAATTAGAGAATTTTAACTTTCATAGGTCTGTAGATAGTTGAGAGGCCCAAAAGTTGACAAACACAAATATGCATAATTTATTTGAAAAATAAACTTCAGGCCTGATGTAGTGACTCACGCCTGTAATCCCAGCACTTTTGGAGGCAGAGGCAGGTGGATCACCTGAGAGCAGGAGTTCAAGACCAGCCTGACCAACATGGAGAAACTAAAATACTAAAAATACAAAATTAGCTCGGTGTGGTGGCGCATGCCTGTAATCCCAGCTACTCGGGAGGCTGAGGCAGGAGAATCGCTTGAACCCGGAAGGCGGAGTTTGCAGTGAGCCAAGATAACGCCACTGCACTCCAGCTTGGCCAACAGTGTGAGATTCTGTCTCAAATAAATAAATAAATAAATAAATAAATAAATAAATAACAAATAAACTTTATTTTTTAAAGTAAAAATAAAATATTCTGCTCCTTCAAGATGTGAGAGCTGCTGCCTGGAAACATTGCCTAGCAACAAGATGCTAATCATTCAGTGGTTTCTCTAAACTTGTGATTAATTATCTTCCTGTTGGCTTTCCAACTTGTCAAGTTTCCAGTATGTTAACTTTTTGGTCACTTGACCAAACATCTCATGACATTACTACTGTCAGTGTGTTAGGTTCTATTCAAATCAAGTTCTTCATAAATTTTCTATCGATGTGATATACGTGGAAATTTAGTCCATGTTCCTATCCCAGTTGGACATGTGGGATAGTTCCTATCCCACTAGCCTTTCATTTGTTTACATTAAGCACTAGTAATATTTTGAGAATGCAGTAAGATGAAAATTTTAAGTGAGAATTGTCTTGGGACTGATTGATTCTAAGGTTGGGAAATAAAATTGAATCATCATTTCATTATGCATTGATTATGAATGCATCCTTGGTAAAGTGTGTTTGTGATGTCTATCTACAATTTTACATATAGAATCGTTTAACTTAAGAAGGAAATTATGAGTTACTTATTCTTGGGACCTAGTGCTTTTTTTTGCCTCAATTTATTTCCTAGGCAGATACCAAAGTCATCATGCTTCATTTTTCTTACCAATGGCTTGTTGCTTGCTTGCTTTTCCTGGGGCCTGGGACCAGGACAGAGGAGGGAAACACTGTATAAATGTTGACTTCAACAGAATTAATTGTCACAAACAAGGCCAGTGAAATTAAAAACTCTGGAACTCCTGTTAGGCACTGTCAAGAACTCGTTTGTATTCTACTAAAATTTAAATCTGACCTTTATTGAGTGCTTTCTCTGTTGAGACGTCATGGTAGGTGCTTTTTAAACCCACCTTATTTAGAAAAGTAATACAAATGTTTCTACTTTTGAGTAGATAAGTCTAAGTTTTAAATAAATTTACCAGTCAATTTTGTTTCTCAGTTATATGGTAACTTTTTTCATACCACAAACCTTTCATTTATTATTAAGTTCAGTTATCATTCTAGCTGTCAGGTGAATCACAAATCTAGATATTAGAGAAAATATTTACCCTAAGAAAGTTTGATTCACTCAGTATCAATTTGGATGTTCTGAATCTTGGTCATGTGGAAACTTAATTCTAGGACATCTTGATTTGAATCAGGTAAACCAACAAAACAAGTTAAAAAGAGATGAATGTCCAAGTCAGTTACTATTTAAATTGAATTTATTAAATGCTTACCACTGAAACTTCTGGAGATCAGTAGACTATTTAGTATCAGGTATATGTCAAAACTCTCACCTGCTCCCAGATTCTATCCTTTGCTTGATATCATAACTGAACATTTTATTTTTTCAGATTGTCAATTCATATTGCAGGATTAATATATGCCTATTATAAGCATACTGTTTCTTATCAAATGAGTTCTCTGAAAATTGAATGTCTATAATCAAGGCATATCTCTAAGACAGACTGCAGTTTAGTGGGCATGCCCGAAGCATTGCTAACAGGCCTGGAAAACTGTAACAGAGAATGCTTGCTCTCTCTCTGGACACTGCTCTGTGTTTTGTTGCTTTGGAAAAGAAAGCCATATCAACTGCAATGTTCATTCAAAATTATTCATACAGTCTCTCCCAGAAGTTACCTAAGTAGTTTACCTTTTTGTGCTCCTGAGCTGGTGAGACGTTAGTATCCAAAAGAGGTTGTAGGACAGTTTGCCCATGCACGCTGTAGCAACTAGAGCATCAAGAAAATTTTCATCTACAATTTCTCTTCTCTCTATTCAGATTTACTACTTCCATGTACTCTGCTCCTGCTGCATGCGTCCTGCTTAGAACTTGAGAAATTATTGAACATGTATTCATGAATAAGAATAAAATGATCTAACATTACCTGAGTGCCTACTATGTGCAATCCTTGTGCTAAACGCTTTATATAAGTTGTCTTCCTTATTCTTTATGCCCAGTCTGGCAGTTAGGTCCCCAAATGATCTTCCTTTTACCTACCGATCCTGAGAGAAGTTAACATTGCCTGAGAATGCACAGCCTGTCATAAACGATGGATGTGAACCCAGATAATCAGATTCAGTTAACACTGCACCATCCTGCCCCTATGGATGAACTGCTGCGACTAGAAACATCTTATCCTTTCTCCTGATAGCTTCCTTTCCTTTAAGGTCCAAGTCCACACAAGAGAGACCAAATTCATAACATAGTGACATGAAGTTTCCTGGGAGACAAAACCTCTTGTCTTTTTCCCAAATACACTTCTGCTTCCTCTTAAATCAACTTCCCACCACGGTGTCTTTCCAAATTGAAAAGCATGCTATCTTTGCAGACTCTTGGCACTCCATTGGGATTCTCTGTTATCCAGTTTACCTCATTCAAAACATCTTTTCCAAAAGTTAAGGAATAG